>NC_090894.1:28716088-28728588 GCF_036669925.1 Montipora capricornis
CGGAGATTCACATTGATATTGTCAAACATATGCTAAAATGCTATTTTAAACATATGAATGAAGTGGGTAGATTCTAAAGAAACTGTGGTGCTGCGTCGGTGGGGAAGTGGCATACAAAAATTTGGTTTTATCAACAGAGTTGATAATGTAAATTGACCACCGTACAGAGATTCTAAAAGCTGACGTTTCGAGCGTTAGCCCTTCGTCAGAGCGAATCGAGGAATTGTGGGTTACGTGTAATTTTTATAGTAGCGTAGGAGCTACGCTATTGGTGGTAACATGGCAACGTGAAAAATAGGAATACAATAGTTAAATGAAAAGCGTTCGTTCATTAATACCGTGAGGATTAAGGGTGCCAATTTAGACTTCGACGTCTATGTAGTGATGATTCTGATTTTTCCAGCATATCAGAGGAGATGTGCAAGTTCTTCGAAAAACGTGGCTATCCTGTCTCTGTGGTCAAAGCGGGCCATCATCGCGCCCAAAAATTTGATCGACAGTCAGCACTACAAACGTCACAAAAAGATAAGAATGACAGAATTCCATTCACCCTCACTTTCCATCCTCATAATCACGCAGTCAAAGTATCATTCTTAACAACTTTAAATTACTCCAAAATGATCCCGAGACTGGTAGAATCTCTTCGCAACCTCCACTTATTTCATTCAAACGCGACAAAAACGTAGGCAACTTTTTAGTTACAAGCGCGCTCCAAACTAACGAGCAACCCGGCACTTTCAAATGTGCGCGCTCACGATGCAAAACTTGTCCTTTTACTCTTAACACTAGCAAAACATCGGGATCTAAGCGATCTCTTAAGATCACCGATCGTTTCGCATGTACCTTCGCAAAATGTCATTATTGCATAACCTGTACGTTATGCCGATAAATCATACATTGGTGAGACAGGTAGACGACTAGGTGACCGATTCCACGAACACCTTCGCGATGTTGAAAAGAATGACAAGGATGCATCTAAGCCAGTCGCTTGTCACTTTAATTTCCGTAACCACTCCAAAAAGCACATGGCAGTCTGCGGGCTTTCCCTACATCAAAGTACGACGGAAAGCCGCAAGCATCTGGAACAAACATTCATCTTCCAAATCGGCACCCTTAATCCTCACGGTATTAACGAACGCTTTTCATTTAACTAATGTATTTCTATTTTTCACGTTGCCACGTTAACACCAATAGCGTAGCTCCTACTCTACTATAAAAACTACTCATAACTCACAATTCTCGATTCGCTCTGACGAAGGGCTAACGATCGAAACGTCAGCTTTTAGAATCTCTGTACGGTGGCCAATTTACATTTACATTGGGAACACAAGCAAATATTCAAAGGGAACAAGGACCCCCTCCCCCCTTCCTTCCTTCCTGGGAGGGCCTCAAGAAGTGTATGGTCCATCCCTTTTCAGCGGGTGATGCATTTAACAAAATTTGTTTCAAATCTTTTTTGCCATGAGTCTAGCATACTTTTGTTGGGGGTGGAGGGGGTGGCGTCCTTCCTTACTTAACCTGAGACCATTCTACCCTACCGAACATAGCTCTGAAATACTGTTCCTAACTTTATGCTACTGAAAGTAGTTAACTTGAGCCAAAAAGGCCCTTGGAATAAGCCCCTGGTTATGAAGACTTCCTACGGGTGAACAGAAATTTCATGACGTGACAAGTCTCATGTGGTCATATGATCATGAGTGGTAGTTCCATCAAGATCAATGTTCAAGTGGTGTTACCTTTTCAATGTAGTCAATGGTTCGTCTCCTGGTTTTTCTCCAGTCTGAGGGTTGACTGTTGTAATGGAACACCTTTATGAACAGAAAATGATTTTTTTTAAATCAAAGATTATGATAACAAATGGAAACAACCAAAACTGAACGTAGGGGGATTTCATTTAATAGCACATTTGGGGGGGGGGGGGGGGGGGGAAGGGGGGAAGGGGGCTGCCAAATTACATGCCTGGAAAGTCCATAACTCCATCCCCCCAAAAGTACCGGGATGCGCCCTTTGGGTTCAGGGAACAATAAGGCACAAAAATTAACAACGGAAACAATGGAACCTAATCCTAAACACAATAGAACAGCACCCCATACTTGTCCAATGAAATTAGACGTCATAAACAGTGCGTGGTATCTGCCCCTGGACCATATCATAGTTAGTGGAGGGAGACTAACTATGACCATATCACTGACTTTATTTGTCATTTTGCTTTTTCGTCTGCAGAGTCTGCTTTTCTATTGGTCAGTGCCAAGAGCACGGACTCTGGTCACAGCCAAAAATATGTGCAGTTGCGGTAATGGTATCAACCATTGTTGTTTCAAATTTCTGAGAATACACAGAAGAGCCAGAAGTCTTTGATTCATGGACTTGCTGCTTTGGCTGTGGCCAGAGTCTGTCATGTTCTTGGCACAGAGCAAAAGAAGAGAGGACTCTGGGGAAGAGAATAGTCATTTCGTTGAAGACCACACAAAAAAGCACCATATGTTATAAGGGAATCTTTGCTGACATCATTTTTTAAACTCTTTTTCTTTCATTGACATACAAGTTTTCCCACAGAAGGCAAATTGACTTCAAAAGGTAAAAGAACTTGTTTAACTTAGTTAAATCCAATTTTAAGTCTTTCAGCTCTGATGATGAGCCAGTTATTAGCCATCAAAAACTAATAAAAAGCGCTAATAATTCCATGCATCCACATGAGCCGATCCTGAATTGGGCCATTTCATGCTGCTGTTTAAACAGCGGACGGTAAAAAAATCAATCAAAATATAAAACCCTCAAGCAGTGCATACAGTTAGATCAAAGCGACTAAAGTAGCTGAAAGCAAGCCTGGCAAAATCCAGACCTAAAAGGGATTCAAACCCATGACCATGTAACATAAACCCTTCTCCAAAATGGCGGCCAAAAAATCAAATAAGTTAAAATTAAAAACTGATACCAGAAATAGAAAGAGCACCTTTACTTTAGTAACCCTTCAGCAGATCAGGTGCAATATCAGCTGAGAAAATGTAAGTGAAAAATGAAAAATTTACAAACGCTTGTATAATTGGGGGTATGGCACATGGTCCCCTTGTCTTACAAACGTCTGTTAATTTGTCAAATTCCAACTTACATTTTCGCAGCTGATATAACACCTAATACGCTGAAACTTTGTAGGGTTACTTATATCTACAGGTGGCACTCTTTCTATTTCTGCATACTAACTATGATTTCTGGTATCAGTTTTTCATTCAGTTCAATTTTAACTCATTCAAATCCATTGCCGCCATTTTGGAGAAGGGTATATTGCACTGCACTGCTCTACCAACTGAGCTTGCTATCCAGCCAGCAGGGATACTGTTCAAATTGCAAATGTGAATGAAATGACTTGTCTAAATTGTTTTTTTCATACATGTATATTCTACAAAAAAGGAGTGCATACAGTAAAGCTGTTGTTTTCTAAATGCACAACAACTCAACCCTTTGACTACCAGTAGTGATCAGTGTGTAAATTGTCCTCACAATATTTTCGATGAAATGTCAATCATAAAGGTATTGAGAATAGAGATAATTGTCAGCTTAAGACGTGTGATCTTGATATAACATCAAATTCTCATGACCACCCAACAAAGAAATCTATGGTAATAGGAAGGAGAATAAACGTATCGATCTTGGGAATGAAAGGATAAAGGACGTTGCTTACCTTGAGCAGATCATAACAAATCGAAATTCCATGTCACCCACTCTTATTCTTTTACCTTCCCATTTGTACTTCAAGATAACCAAACAGAAAGAAAAAACAAACCTCCAATTTACAATATGAAGCAATCAATATGAAAAGGAATACAGGGTTCTCCCTAGTTTTCAGAACAACGGGTAAGGGACCTTTTCAAAGCGGTAAAACATTTGGTTAATGTTGGACGTTCTGCAAAGGATAAGTGACTTCTGAGCATTTGCAGGCGGTAATAAGTGCTTTTACAAACGGTAAATTTTACCGGTTACCGCCTGATAAGGAGAAACCTGGGAATATGACTCCAGAGTACAAGATTGTTACCAACTGGTTTTTAAAACAATAATTCCTAAATTTTGTCAGTAATCTTACAAGAGTATTGAAGATATTATCTTGCAACCATTACAACAAAGGTTGAGTGTTGTCAATGAATTATAATTGGAATGTTCCTCCAAATTTGTACAATTACGTATAATGTTTTCAACAACTAAAGGAACATAAATGAACAGCTTAATCTGCCAAAAGTTGATCAATACTCTTCCCTTTGCAAGAACTTTGTTGGGAGGAATGATTGTTTGGTATATCACTTCTAGCCAACAGAACAAAGTTCTTGTAAACAAATTCAATTATATGCTATTATGCTATCTATGCGATACTTTATCCACACCAACAAACTACATATACACAAAAAAAAATCAATATTCTTCAAGATTTTGTAGACAAAATAGGTCCCAAGTATAAAACTGAGAATATTGTAACCTATCTAGATATGGAAAGATGATCTAGAAATAAATCTTTTTTCAAGTTTCCAGTTCCATGACATCTTCTGTTTCGAAAATACAGCATTTAGAATTTCCGAACTGTCACCTTGACTGACACCATGAGACAAAGCTACATGTATTTGGTTGAAAAAAATGTCTATCCCTATGAATCTCTGCAGTTTGAGCCTTTCCAGTATACTAGGAAATCTGTTCATACACATGACTGTATTTTATACACACATATTTGACCTGAAACCAGAAAAAGGCCCATGAAATAAAAGTTAGGCAGATCATGGCATTTAGACAAGCAACATTTTTAGTACATGTAGTTGCCAGCAAGTGTGAAAAAACCCATGCTTGAGCGGAATTTTTCTTCAGTTTGTAAGGGTTGCTGGCAACTACATTTTGTACTTGCGTTGTTTGTTTACCTAAACGTGATGACTACGCTAACCTTCATTTCACGCCTATTCCGAAGCTTCAATATAAGAAATTTCATAATAAATTATTCTAAAATGAAAAGCAACATGATATCTAGCTGCCCCTTAAAAAGGTGTTTTGACTCTTTCACTCCCAAGCCGGGCTGAACTGGCCATACTAAAGTATTTCACTCTGTCTAACGCCAGACGATTTTACTCATCAATGGGGAACCCCTGGGAGTCAATGGGTTAATCACTCGCTGAAGAACCATGTCTCCATTAAATTAGGTGGATTCCAGGCCCATTTCAGTAATGAAACAAGGGAACCAACAGTTGGTTAAAATCATTTCCGTTAAAAATTACCTCTCCAAATGCCTCAGGACCACTGATCACAATATTTGGCCGAAATCTGTGCATCGTGATTGGAGATTGAAGCTCTTCGTTAACTCTTCTTAAAGTTGCTTCAGAAGCAATAAGATATGGTGCAAAATCACTAAATGATACCTTGGGAAAAATGCACAATTTAAAGAAAAAATTCAATTTATTTAATACAGCGATTTAAAATGATGTTGACATAATAATATTACAATAACCAAGTAATTATTTAGTCACACTTCAAAACACTAAACAATGTCCTTGCATCAATGAAAACTGAAAAATAATGCTGTAGTTTTGTTGCCAATTACCACTGAAGTGCACTGAAGCTATTCTTTCTTGTGGGCAGCCAAGGAAGGAGAGGGTGGAAATGGTTGAAACTTGAAAAAACTGGCCAGTGTCTTCAGAAAGACACCAAAAATTAAATATGAATAGCTCTTTGTGCCATAAATGTATTTCATATCTTGTCAGTGGGTTGTCAGGAATGTTTTATGTGTGAACTTAAGTAGTAATTTACTACAAAAACCACTGATCTGTGGAACGAGAGGGAATTTACATATCTCTGCCCAGCCCACTTTCGCTTGTAAATAGTTCCAATTTTTAAGAAGTATTGGCAGAACTGAGCGCATATGGAAGGCTCTATAATCGTGGAAAAACTCTTGGAGAGACTTGAGATTATCCCTTTGAAGACCAAACCGGCTGAAACTGGCCAGACATTTTACTCTGTCTAATGCCAGACGATTTTACTCGTCAATGGGGTACCCCTGGGAGTCAATGGGTTATACAAGACATTATTGGAAAAGGTGGAGACTTCACCACAGTTTCTTCATAGGACGTTTATCTACGATTCCCAAAGAAAACAGAGATAGACTGTGAAAACATGTTTTTCCATTGTTGGGGTTGTTATTGTACACCTTAAGCCCATGGGAAAGGAATTTCATCAAAATGTTCAACGGAAGTGGGTATTGGCAGGCGCGGTGGCCTCATGGTTAGTGTGCTTGACTCCGAAGCGAATGGTCCGGGTTCGGGTCCTGGCCGGGGACATTGTGTTGTGTTCTTGGGCAAGACACTTTACTCCCACAGTGCCTCTCTCCACCCAGGTGTAAATGGGTACCGGTGAAAAGCTGGGGGTAACCCTGCGATGGACTGGCATCCCATCCAGGGGAGAGTAGAAATACTCCTAGTCGCTTCATGCCCTGGAAACCGGGATAAGCTCCGGCCTGATGGGCTACTTGGCTCGTATGCAGACTTTACCTACCCTACCTGTGAAAACATGTTTCTCCATTGTTGCGGTCGTTATTGTACACCTTAAGCCCGTGGGAAAGGAATTTCATCAAAATGTTCAACTGAAGTGGGTGCCGGGCAGTGACTCGGTAATTCAGACCCATTACACAGATCGGTGGTTTTCGTACTAGTAGATTTTTACCCATTTTTGACCTAAAAACAGCAAATTAAACATGACAGTGCCCCTTTAAGAAGCATTTTTCTGACACCCTCCAAAAAATTAATGATTCTTAAAGGTGTTGTTCTGTCAAGTGCCAGATGGTTTTACTTGTCAATGGGAATCCCTCATGGGTGAGAGGGCTATATCTCTCTATAAATAAATTACAAGTATATACACACCGTACCTGTAGATATGACTTTCAGTGGGAAGACGATTGGCAATGAGACCACTCATACAAATCATGCCCTCTCCCCCTTTTAAGGAGGAGAGGGCAGGAGCTGTTTACTCATTCATTAAAGATGAAGAGGTTAACCAAACTCTTTTTTCAAACAAAGCTCAGAAATCTCTTTCTGGACCAAGACACAATTAATCAAAATCGAGTTCTTTACATTTCCAGCTTCATGACCCTAGGGAAGCTCTTTTTAAATTATTTACAAAATACCTTAAAATGTTCCTCCAAGTGTACCCCAATACTGGTCAAAACAGGGGCAACCGTTGACCAAAACAGAACAAAACAGGGATATATGAGTGACAACAGAGAAAGAAAAGTATGCGTTCAGGCCTTTTCTCATAGTCCACGCTAACATTTACAGTTACCTCATTGTTGGAAACAGATAGCAAAGGCTTAGACATAAAGGTACACTTTGTGCTGGACATCAAAATTGAGCGTGCATCTGACTGAGCGTGCATTTCTGGACATATGTATGATCATGGGGTAAACATTATTACCATAAGGGTTGACCCAATTTATAGTGACCTGAGATAAGAACATCACAACACTGACACAATGATGCCTTTTACAGCGCAACACGCCTTACCGTGGCCACCCAACAAACCTTCACATTTCAGAACCATGTGTAAATACATCAACTCAACAACCCATGCAAAGGTGTTCAACTTACAACCATGCAAACTTTGGGAGGAGGTGTGACTGTCAATCAAATTTGCACACCCTGATTGGCAGATAATTTGTAAAAGACTCTTTTAAGTGGCCACCGTAAGGCACGTCACACTGTAATATCATGTTTGTTCTGACAATTCTCTTCTTAACCCACTAGCAGTGTTTAACATGTCATGTCAGATGGATGGTTAAATGTATGAATGTTTGTCAAAATTGTTGGTGAAACAACTCCAGATCTTGCTACTGTAACTGACTTCAAAGGTTGTTTGACAAGTTTGAGCCCATGTTGTTTCCAGGTCAATTTACATGTACTCACAATTGGGCCAGGAATTCCAATGAAAAAAACAGAGCTTGAACCTATAGTACTTCCCAAAAAGTACTGTAGCCTATTTAATTGGCCAATCATGAGGTTTGTATACTGTGGGAGATATTATATTATTATTTCTACATACCTTATCATCAGGCATGGCGAGGCTTCTCTTTTCTTCCATATCTATTGGTCTTGGCTTGGACAGCTTGTACAGTGTGCAGTTGGGTCTATTTAAATACTTTGAGAACCATTCTGATGCTTCATCTCCAGCATACTGACCCTCTGCATTTATTCCGTACACTCTGTTCACACAGAAGAAAATTGTTTTTATTAACCTCTTTCTAACCAAGCGTGAGGGTTGTACTGGGGAATAATGGCCAGAGGTCGTGGCAGTACGGCAGTACGGCAGTGGCAGTGGCAGTGAAGTGAGGTCTGTACAAAACTGACCAAGGGCCAATTAATATTCCCCAGTTCAGTCATGCAGGAGCAAATGAGGTTAATAAGTTAAGTATTATAACATGGCATTGTTTCTTTGAGTGATCAGACACTTCTCCACTTGGTGAATATTGATTTCATAATCTTTGTAGTTATAACTTGCGTAGCTGGCAGTAGTGTTGGCACAAGAGCCAAATTAACAAGCAGCGAAGCCGTGTGAAGAATGGGGAGGGCTGCTGTGAAATATATGTATTTCACAGTGGTTCTCCCCATTCTCCCCGCCAACAATACCGCCAGCTATGTGGACTATCGTCTTCCATCATCAAACTGTGAATGGGAACCATTTACATAATTGTACTGTTGTGAAAAACACAATTACATTTCTTCAATCGTGTCAGTTAGCAACCGACAACTGCAAAAAACCGCTTGAGTTGGTTGAGCATCCACCTGTTGTGGGGGAGGTGACGATTTTAGATCCAACACGCAGGGTCATAAAATAACTGCTCTTCTCACTGCTAAATTTGTGGGTACATGTATGTCTGGAAATGTGAGTCATAAAGCTTGCTATGAAGTGTCCCCTTTCTCTTCCTTCAACATCACTCAAGGCCAGGGATAGACAGACCACGAACGTCACACAGTATTCCCTAAAACCTGCACCTCACATATACCGTAAATGAAAAGCTGCATACCCTAACCGCAAAACACTAACGCTGACACTTATGTACCTCACTGTTGGAAACTGGTAGCAAAATAATGATTAGACTTGAGGAGACAGTGTTGGATATCAAATTCTTGTGTGCATTCAAATAATAATTATTATCTGCATTTCTGCGCATAGGTATGAAATCAATGTGTCTTTAGAGGACCCTGACTGAATCATAACAGATAAGTTTCTGGCTTAAATAATTTATTGTTTCCTCCAGATAATTATCGATGGGCTTGTAACTGGAGTTTTAACATTAACCCAACAGATGCAAGTGTACATTTACATTTTATCACCTGTTACACTGTAATAGAAAAAGTACGTAGTTTACTCATTGCCTGTACCTAATGTTCTTGGTTTCCTTTTCATTCTTATGAATGTTCAGTTGTAAGGGTTTCATTCCAGGAGCATCCAGACAAAGATATTTGTCACCCTCAAAGTGAGGAATGACCAAGGCAAGCTTTGGGTCTTTCCGCTGGGCCACAAACTGATCATTTTCATCTAGAATAATCCAGTGCCTGAAACCAATAATAAAGACTTTTTGATTAATTTTATCTTCATCTAATTAACATGGCCCTAGTTGCTCAAAGACATGATAACTTTACTGGATGGAAAAAGTCCCTTAAGTTTCTGTTACAATCTATGCAAAGATTTCAGTATAGTAACCTTGCTCAATTAACTGTGAATAATTGCACACTTTTAATTAATAATGCACCAGTCAATGTAAATCCCTGCGCCCCCAATCTGGGAAAAGCTGTGACATTAGCGGGACCATACCCCAGGTGCAACATTCAAAACTGTCCAAGTAAGCCGGGTCTTGAACAAGATTTGCTCTTTGGTATCCAAACTGAATTTCTCTGCTGAAGGATTGGAGTCTAGAACTGTGTCACACCGAGACTGGGACCATATCAGACATGCAGCCATGAAAATGACAGATTTAAAGACTTGCTGCTTGTTAATATGCTTTATCCTAACTTTACCTAAACTATAGAATACAGGGCAACTTTTGAAACAGCGATTTTTTCAGTGGCTACTGAACCACTCAAACTACCTTTAATGCTTGTTCTTTATTTGGAATTTTACTGACAAGCTGTGCAAGCATGTAGCTCACTTTCTCTTGTTCTTTTGTCAAAGTCCCTGCCTTTTCCCAGGGTGTTGAGGTTGTCAAAAGAAGATTTGTGATTGGCAAATCTTGTTTTAAAAGAGTTCTCAGTGAGTCCAACGTAAGTTTGGGCTGCGCTTGTTATCTTCAGTTGTCACTGTTGCTTGGTAAACCACAGATGATATAAGGCAATTCCTGGCTATAGGGCAGTCTGCTGGTATTCGGCAGTTGCATGCTTTCAAAACTGGTGGTGTAGTTGTTTTCTGTAAGGTTGATTTATTGTTGCCATCGACCTTCTGCTTGAGGTTGGGCATGCAACAGTAGCTGATCTTTACGGTGTTGCGGTTGAAGATTTTGTGTAATACAGCTGACTTTCTGGGAACTCTTCATCGAGGATCTTAAGGAACATTCGTCAAATGTTTGTAGCCACGTTCTTGCTAAAAGGTGAGTTGTACCAAATGATTTTCCTGCCGCGGTTCCTTCTGGTGGAGTTTGAAGACTGTGTTATGCTTGGTGTGAATGCGACCTGGTGATTGTATCTGCTGTCATCGAGGGCTTTCTGATAAAGAGGTGCCGCTTCGTTAAATGAGTATTCATCAATTGAGATTTTGGACAAACATTTGTTGGTGGATTTCGGAATGTTTTCGATAATGCGAGGTGGATGGTTTGATTTCTCGTTGATGTAGAGTGGGATGTTTCCGGGTTTGGTGAAGGCCATGTATTTACCATTAGACAGGTTGAGGGTGACATCGAGGAAGTTTACGGTTTCTTTGTTGGCCTCAATTGTAATTTTCAGCCAGCAATTACTGAAAATACCGCACAGATCTTTTTTTTTTTATGAGCTCTGTTTGCCGTCGTGATGCTTTGGATATCCCGAGGCCGTCATCTCTGTATAAGCCAAAGTTGCATGTATTGCCAAACTTCTCTTTGATTTTGTGCAGGAGACAAGTACCAACAAGCAAGATTCAGCACCATCGTAGCTCCCCATAGTGACGACTGTTACAATATGTTATAAATAGCTCGTTTACTTCGTAAGTCACGTGACACTTGATTGCAATATAATCATCGCATGACTCTTTAGTTATGATTCTCGTGTAATTCTCTAGACGTGCTGCATCACGATAGCTTACAATAAACCTTGGAGTGACTCCTGAAGAGCCGTTTTTCTGCCTCCTGATAGTAGACAAAACAGCGCGTGATACATGGTGGCAGCGAGTGGTAAAAGCTTCATCTGAACCATGACTACGACATCGACATCGCCAACGACAACGATATCGACCGCTTCATCCTCTCCCGCAACACCTTCAACATCCAGTGGCACTGGGACAGCGCCCATCACGCACACGTTTTCGCCTCCTCCGGTCCACGGTCTCAAACCCCCTGGCAAGCTAAACCCATCAGGGAATTTGGCAGACACCTGGAAGTCATACAAACAGGTATGGGAAAACTACTGTCTTATTTCTGGGCTAAACTTGCAAACAGAAGAATACAAGGTAGCATTCTTCCTACACTGCCTCGGAACGGAAGAACTTAAAATTTACAATGGCTTTCAATTTGACAATGAGCCCGACCGTAAAATCTTAGCAAAGGTCTTAGAAAAGTTCGATGAATTTACACTGGGCCAGACCAATGAAACATACGAACGCTATGTTTTTAAGAGCCGCAATCAAGAAGAACAGGAATCCATTGATGCCTATGTCACTGTTCTCAGAAATCTCGTCTAAGCTTCACTCCTCTCACATGGGGACAGAGTCCTGCCTGCGCCGAGCGCGCGAACATGTCTATTGGCCAGGAATGTCAGCAGAGATCAAACAAGAGGTGGAGAAATGCGAGATCTGCCGAACGTTTGAAGCAAGCCAGCAGAAGCAAACCCTTATGCCACACGAGGTACCAATGCGTCCTTGGCAGAAAGTTGGTACAGACCTGTTTGAACTCAAAAGCAAAAGTTACCTGGTAACAGTCGACTATTTCAGTAACTTCTGGGAAGTGGACAAACTGCCTGACACTAAGGCGAGAACGGTGATCCTAAAACTGAAGAACCACTTCGTCAGATACAGCTGCCCGGACGAAGTTGTTTCTGACAATGGCCCGCAGTTCTCCTGCAACGAATTCGCTACATTTGCTCGTACCTGGGAATTTAAACACTGCACTATCAGTCCCGGAAACAGCAAGGCAAATGGAAAAGTCGAATCTGCCGTGAAGACGGCAAAGCGACTCCTCCACAAAGCACTTGAAGCTGGCACCGAACCGTACTTGGCGATTCTTGACTATCGAAATACGCCCACACAAGGAATCAGGTCAAGCCCTGCCCAGCGTCTGATGAACCGGAGAACGAAGACTCTACTCC
>NC_090894.1:28731088-28733588 GCF_036669925.1 Montipora capricornis
GATACGCCACAACTCATGTGTAAACACCGTACGCGTGCACTTTCCATGAAGTATTCTATAAATAATTGTCATTTTTACTAAAACTGGTTTGGGGAGTTGACGGCACCAACCCTTCAGTCCCATACTGATTAGTGATGCCGGGGTTGCCCTAGCTTGGGTGAGAAACGGTGGCACATCCACTTCCCCTTGCTGGCCCAGCCTTCTAGGAGCTTGGCATAGGTACACGCTGCTCAGGGTAGCAGTGTGCTCCGTGCGCGGCCAGTATGCCATGCGCTGACACTAGCCTAGCCCCAGTGACTGGCCTCGCAGTGGCAGGCGGCACTCAGGTCCTGGACGACACTTTATCCCCAGTCTTTTTCCTCCCGCTAATACTGTGTCTTCAATTGCGTGTGACATTAACTGATTGTGTGACAAGTGTTACCTGAAGCTGGAAACTAATTGGCTTTAATTTCCAAGTGTCCCAGCATTCATTGACTATTTACCATCTCATATTTGGTAAATAGCCAAGAAGGCGCATTGCACGCACTCATGGAATAATAGGCCCTTTGCATGACGTGACATGACTTTGTCAATCATACAAAATGGTCTTGGTACAACATAGATGGCAGAAATGGGAAAAGCGTGATGAAATTAGTAAGAATATCAATTTTGAGGCCACTGACATTTATGTGTGAGACATTTTACAGTGATTTTAATGCTTAAAAAAATTACTGAGATTTGTGTGGAAAACTGCTGCTAAATGGCAAACTTTGCCAAAAGCCAGGTTAAAAACTAGGACCAGATTCGGATATACCGTACCTGTCACTATGTTGGAAATTTAATTGTGTAAAAAAGAGGTCCACCAACACAGGCCAGCTAGTAATCCACTCGTCTTTTCACCTTTTAAATATATTTCATTGTCGAAATCTCACCTGTCAAACTCAATTCCTTCCTGAAAACACTTCGCTTCAGTGATTCTCATTCCTTTGCACGACTTCACAGGGTAAACATACAGCTCTCTAACACGGCCCACCTCAATGTAAGTTCTCTTTTTCTCTTTTCTCTGCCACCACAGCACAGCTGAAGCCGCCAGAGCGGCTGCAGGCAAAACGATCAATATATATTTAGAGTAAGAAACCATATTGCAAGCGTGCCATTGGCTTGCTTAGTTCCTAGGCCTCTGACTTCATTTCGGTCATCAAGGTCTTCGTTGTTATGGAAATATTCTCAGTTCATTAATTAATTCAGTTCACTTCATCAAGGCCTGTCTCTGAGTTTTCATGTTGCTGACAGATCAAAAGGTAACATAACTTAATGCTCTTAACTATCTTTATTTCGGTCAATGCCGAGTAAAACAAAGATACTCTGCAGACTCTCTGCAAACGGGAGAAAAGAGGAGATGAAACAACGAGACGGATTTCCATAATAAAAATTTTCACTAAGATCAGTGCAGTGGCAAAGAACGAGGGTCCGGAGCGACCAAGAACCTTCGCAACAAGTTGGGCTAGATCGTCTCCTCATTGAAGCAAAGATACACAGAAATTGATTTTGAGAGCCACAAACAAAATCGAAGTGAATTTCAATAGATCTCTTTCGCTATTGTTCTCCATTACAGACCGGACTTCCTCATGGGCTTCAAGGCTTACCATTTTCCCCGCTAAACCTTCCTGTTATTAGTTTATTTACGACTGTAATCCTTTAGGTTTTGGTGGGGGTTCATTTTTAGTAGAATTTTACTTATGTTAACTAACGATGAAAGGAAGCGGTGAAATCAAGTAACGAACTTTGCAGCTGTTGGCCTAAATCGCAGATACGTCACCGGTTGTTATTGATCAATGTGAAAAGCCTCGTTGCCTTTGAATTTTTAAGGGATCCCCTGGTTGACTCGTTTGAATAACCAAGAAAATATTTGTAGTTATGTTGGGAAACCCTTGCTAAATACATGCAAAGCTTTCCTGTATCAGCTCAAAATCAACTTAAAATGTATATTAAATTTCCGATCATGTGATAAACTCACGGAAATGGTAATGAAAACAACTATTGAAGAAAACACAAAACATGCAACACCCGGTAGTTACCAGTTTTCTACCTTGTGTCAGGCAAACGTTCAAAACTTCTCAAAAAGAATAATAATTTTCAAAATACGACTTTTCCAGGGTGGATAATGTACCGGTGTCGCAGTGATATGTGTAACCCCGTGGTATGTGTATCCCCGCGCACGTATCACTAGTGATATGTGTACCCCCGGTAGGGATACAAAAAACACTGAAGCTTTGTACCCGGGCCTCCAAAGGCTTGAAGGAAAACATGGAGGCTACGAAGGACAGATTTTGTGGGTTTATATTTTAAAGTTTCAACCGATCCAAAATATAAACGGAAGAAGATCAGTGATAACAATGGGGGTGACAGGCCTACACAACTCCTATGCACGTGTTTTAGCCAGCTTAGAGTTTGGCTCGAACGAGTATGTCTTTTATTGTTTTAATGCACCTATCAATGTTAGGCCCCAGGGTGGGGGGGG
>NC_090894.1:28738588-28759837 GCF_036669925.1 Montipora capricornis
GATTGCTTATTCATCTACGTCCCAGAAAAAATGGCTTCAAATACCCTGCATTATTAATTGATATTTTTATCCTTTAAAGGAAACATAATTTGGACTTGCTCTGCTGGGCCCGTTACGTCTCTATCTGTAGCATTTATTTCATTTGCCAAAAAAGTAGCCATAGATTTCTGCCAAATTTTTTCTCAGTTATTGCGGATATTGTTCTCATTGAATTTATAAAATAAAAAGTGGGGGTCACCGTGCTCGTTTAAGAGAAAAGGAGCTTTTATCTCGCTATCGAGCTTAGTTTGAGGGAAATCCCTTATGTTTTGTACGCGCGCGCGCTCATGTGCGCGTGCTGATGACGCAAAAATCGTGCGCAGTAGGAATGCGCAATGCAAAACCAGGGAATCACCTTAATTTGACCGATAAATGATCTTTAGGGGTACTCCATTTAGGTGCTCCACAGGGTACTCCATGGAGTAGTGCTCCGCGTTTTGTCCTCTCCCACTTAGTAATGATATCGTGGAGATACTGACCCGCTTGTGGCTTGAAATGCAGCGAAGTTCATTTTCGTGCTGTTTTATGTAGTGATATGCTTGCATTACGAAGTGGATCCGGCAAATATAAAAAATTGTCAAATTTACGTGAAGGTCTGATGAACGTTGAAAGAATAAAGAACGGAGCCTTTCAAGACTGCAATAGGATGTTTTCATGTGATGTCATCACTGCCATGTTGGTGGAGAAAAACAAAAGATCTTTCATTAGCTTCTTTTGTTCATCCAGCAGAAGTCATGCATTTCTCTTGTTGTAATTGATGTCTCCAGAGGATGGTTGAAGACGTCCTATCTTTTCGTGATCTCCGTCCTCCTTTTAATAATAACCACCATCTTTCATTGGTAAAAGATTCGAATTGCTAAATATCATGTGCAAAGCGGCAGTGATTTTCCATGGGTAAAGGGTAACGGGCAACAGGTAAAGGGTAAAGGGTTTAAAGAGTAAAAGGTGAAGGGTTGGTATTTTTCTTGCAAAATTCAGCATTTTAATTTCTTCAATTTTCAACAACCTGACTCGTGACTTGAGAATTACCACAAGCAGTATTACCTTGTTGCTCTCATTTCGTCTTCGCCTTCGTCTTTTCAAGTTCCTTGAAAGCAAAATTCACTTGTAGTTCAATTATACGCACTGGCAGGTAACAACAATTTACTACATTTACTACGACTCAGTAATATGAAGAACAATGCAAGTTATGAAGTAAAGACAATTAAACTGGTTTTTGTTTGAGTATTGTATAATTACTGAAACATTCACAATTTATAAGGTCACTTGGAACTCACGAAGCAAATTAATGCATCAAGCAATGAACAACATTTTTTATTGCACACTAGCACAAAATTTCTGCAGGCAATCATAACTGAATTATACAGGTGTACAAATCCAAGTCAACTCCTGTTCCAATTCACCTCATTGTAGATCATTGTGGGTCATTGTAGTAGGCCATTGTAGGTCATTGTACATAGTAGACCTGTCCTTTTATCTCATTGTAGGTCATTGTAGCGCAGTGTAGGTCATTGTAGATCATTGTAGGTCATTGTAGCTCATTGTAGATCATTGTAAATCATTGTAGGTCATTCCTAGTTTTAGTAACTACGAGGCGCTCTGCCTTTGAAAATTTCTTTGTTAGATAAACTAAATACTGGCTTACAGATGACACAAGTCTAGAATAATTTATTTTTCACTCTCTTCGAAAACTGTCCTCGTTAGATCCCTTGTTCACAAAATACCAGTAGTGGTCGATTGGTAAGCAATGAAACAAGGCTCGCAAACTATTTTTATAGGCACTCTGCTTTTTCGCGTTACCCGGTCTGGCAGAATGCAAGGCTGAAAAAACAAACTTTTTCCCTATCTATAAGCCAGTATTTAGTTTATCTAGTAACAAGAAAATCTAACAAGAATTCCTAGTTGACTGGAGTCTGATTCCTTCTGACAAATTAAGAGAAAAAGTAGGCGCAGCCGGATCTTGTTCTTTGTCCTGTTGGACAGAGTGATTTAATAAGACTAATCATGTAAACGTAAAACAAAATTAATTAATATATTCATAGCTGGGTCCTAGTACTCCGGGAAGCGAAAAACAGGATTGATATTAGTGGCTCTCTCACATGATTAAAACAAACAAACGAGTCTTACAAATATGAGAGCCAGCGAGGCATGAACAAAAGCATGCAAGCCATATTGTGCGAGTCAACATGTGAGTCAAGCAGTTATTGAAAGCTATAAACCGTTTTACATGTAAAATGGGTGCTTAGACTTAAATGCTGTTTTTCATTGATATTTGAAATTTATGGATGCTTAGACTTTAATAAATGCCTTGCCCTCTCACACTTAAAACATGTGTATAAATGCCCACAAACAAACAACCACAAAAAGACAGGAAAAAAGAATGCAATATAGTGTGAATGTTTTCCAATATCATCTGCACCCGTGTTACTGGTGTTTTTGAAAATGTGCACAACTTTTTTGCTTTTCTTCAGACGTTGGGTTGTGATAGACAAAGACCACAAGTACTATGTAAAAAGTTATAACAAGCCAGTGCTTGCTCAAGTTACTCCACATTTTGAAGATGACAAGAAGACACTGTGCCTCAATGCTCCTGGAGTGGACACTTTGAGAGTAAATGTGCACTTGGACAAGGAGGAAAATTACACTGAAGAACTTGAGTATGGCTTTATTATTATTATTATTATTTTATGATAGGTTCAGTTAATTCGGTGCCAAAGACGACCTCACTGTCATCAGCGCCATTGCACCACCACCATTGCCATCATTGGCAGTGCCATTTTTTTGTAATAGTTATTATATTATTATATCAATGCAATCAGTCTTGTCATTGGTTAAGATCCTTGGTGAATAATAATAACCTGGTCCTGAATGTTCAAAAGTGTTTACATAATTATCTATACCCCCAAATTGTTGTTCAATTGACGCCGATATTTAGCAAAAATTTTCATTAGAGGAAGCCGCAATCTTGAAAAACAAGAATAAGCAAAAAAGGAAGTTTCACCCAAATGTTGAAAAGATAGGTTTATGCTAATCCTGAATTGTTGTTTGGATCACCTTTTGAACCACCAGGGCCCTGCGGATTACACTCACCATGAGCACCAAATTAAAGTTGATCAAAGTTTTATGCCATATTTTTCCTTCTTTTCTCTAAAACTGCAAAATAAACCACTCGTTGAATTCTGGATTTTGATATACTCAAAATAATCAAGGGATATCATAAAACCTCATCCCATAATCTAAATTTCAGTAATTATTTCTATTAATTTGTGAAGGTGCACATACGTTGTACCACTTCTGGCATGACAGTAGTGGGCCCAAGCTATTCAAACCCTAACCTTTTATCAAGCTTGCTGTGTAACCCCTAAATTTAGTAGACTGCTGCTGTTTATTTTTGTCTTTCAACAGGAGATGCAGCATTTAGAGGAACCCAAAAGATGTTTTGATTTGTCACTTCCTTCGACTCATTTCATCTTTTTAAGGGGCACTATTTGTGCATCCTTATATGTTTTACTTACTTTGCTATAATGTTTTTTTGAGAGCACTGAGGGATCCACAGAAATGTGATTAGTGAACAGTGATTCAACTTTTGTTAGAATTTTACATGATACTAATTTTAAAAATCGACAGAGTCTACAAAATATCATCCAAAAGTCAGTATGTAGGAGATGAGGCATCAGCGTGGTTTTCAAAGTTGCTTAACATCGAGTGTCAAATGTACCAAATCTGTGAGCCACGTCATAGCATACAGAACCCATTGTGCAGAAATGTTGCTTTGCCAGGGGACAAGGTATGCCTAGGATTCTTGAGAGGAGGGAAACACAGGGCTGGTTTGCTGTTCCTTTCATTAAGAAGTTAGAGTTGAAGTTCTATGGAGGGTGTAAACTGCAGGTTGCAGCTTAAGGTCATTGTTTTACTGTAACTGAAACAACCCAAACCTTTACAAAAATGCTACCCGTAGGCTTCAACATTATTTTTGGAGCCTAGTAAAGTTTTAGGTTGTTTCAGCTATGGTGAAACAGTGACCAGTGCAACCCTAACCTGCAAACTGCCATTTACATCCTCCAACCTGTCTACAAATGGCTTCATTTTCCACTCCTATCAATCACTGTCACGGTATGGACAAATAGGTTATGTCCAGTTTTGTGATCTGTCGATTTCAATCCAATTTTTCTGTTTTTAAAACTCCACTGTGGCAGTAAGTGTGATTGACACAAGTGAAAACTAACACCTTGATTGGAATCTCTAGAGACAAGCAAAAACCAACAATCCAACATTTCCGGCTGTATTTTTACAGGTCACAGGCCATTGTTTCACCAATACAGAAAGTGTCCTAAACATTCATGATTTAAGCTAACCTTAGACCTAAAAACTTTTGTTTAGGCCTAATTAGGCCTAAGGTTAGCTTTTATGAATGTTTAGGATACTTTCTGTATTGGTAAAACAATGACATGTGACCTGTAAATAATAACAGCCGCAACATATCAGGGTAGTCATGATGCTGTACCAGTATGACTTTTTGTACAGGTTACTAAATGACTAATGCGATTGCTGCATTTCATGCCTATACAAGGCTTTTCAAGTCTCAGGAATGCTGGAAATGGCATTTTACTGGGAAATATTGAAAACAAATACAAATTTCGGGGGGGGGGGGGGGGGGTCATAACCTCAGACGCCCTTCATTAAGAGATCATGCCAACAGTACTCGTCTTCCACACCGATGGCGCTGAAACTTACTAAGGTGTACAAACCACCCAATTCCTGGAACCTTCCCTGGTACTTTTGCACAAATCAAGGTTTTGGTATTTGAGTGAAATAGCCTCATTGAACTTATTTTCTTTTTTGTAGACAGGATATGCAGCAGTTTCCTCATACCATATTACAACAGAGGCATCATTGGAGGCACTAAATAAAGAATTGTCATTACCTGTCAGCATGGACAGATTTCGACCCAACATTGTTGTTGGTGGCACTGAGCCCTTCGAAGAGGTTTGTTTTTCACTAAAAGAACAACAGGCATTCATTCACCGTGCACCATAAATTGGAAATTAAATGTCATCTGTTTTAGGATGACTGGGATCATAAAATTATGAAGATAGCTGATGTGCGGTTTAGGAAACTAGCGGACTGTGGAAGGTAAATGGTTTACAGAAGGTAAATGGCTGTAATTAAGGTGATTACTTAGTTGCCAAAGTCAACACGATTTTCTTGGAACTTTCCACAATTTTCTTCATTGTGCAGCAAAAATAGGCCACCAATGTAATTATTAAAGCACAGTTCAGCTTGGACTTAACTCTCTGAGTAACAAAATTGGTGGTGTGTTGATAATAAGGGAGTGGTTCCTAAGAATGTATTGACAACTTTATTCTACTAAGGGGCATGATCTTGAAGAGGACCTTCTGTAAGAGTATAATTATTGTGCAAAAAAGGGCACCATTCTTGTTTCTGAAAAAAGAAAAACACTCTAAATCCAGCTCAGTGGCAAAGAGAATCCTGCTAAGAGAACTTAGGATGCCTAATGATAGCATGAAATCACCTTAATTACTAACAGTAGTTTGACGCATAAAAGGGAGATGTCAGAAAGTTTATATGTATATTTTGTTTGTTATTTAGGTGTATTCAAACAACTGTTGATGCGGAGAGAGGTGAAAAGGACAAGTGTGAGCCGCTAAAGACTCTACGAAGGTAGATATAGATTTATACAGAATAGGCCCTTTGCATAAATGGCACCTAAATTTGAATAACAATGACCTTGGTGCAAGAGGTTTTGAGTTCGATTCCCGGATCTCACATCCTTGTTTCAACTTCTTTCCGTTCTGTGTAGCTTAAGTAGCTTTAAGGACGTTCGCGCGAAATTTTTTCAACATTGATTTTCTTCTGAAACTTTTACCACTGTAAGATGATGAGTTAGTTATGTCAGAAATGTAAAAAAAATGGGGGGTCACCGACTTCGTTTTGGAGAGAACATGTCCGGAAGAACACCCAAAATGTGACAAAATCGGGCTTCGTTATCGAATAAGGCCAGTGTCTGTAAACCCAAATATATTGCAATTAAATCTTTGAAGTGAAATCTTCTCTGCCAAATATTGTTTAAGTGGACTAATTAAGTGAATTTAGTCAACTGGTGAGGTTCCCTTAAAGATCAAGTTCGCATTTAGCGACCACAGTTTCACGCGCCTTGCAGCCGCAAGATGGCAGGATTTGACGTCCCGTGAGCAGAAATCTTGAAATTTTTTGAACTTCCCACATTGATTTTTTGTTCATTTTTGGACAACGTGGAGATAATTGTAAATAAAATCCGTTTCTGGAAAGAAAAATAGGGGTCACCGAACGTCCAAGACCGTTAAATCCAGGCAAAGCTATAGCAATGGCCTTTTGCCCTATCAGTTCTCATTTTATTACTTAGCGCGCGCGCTCGTGTATGACGTGGCGTGTGCATTTGCGTGCGCAGTAAGGATGCGCAGAAACAATTGGCGCGAACGTCCTTAAATACCTGTAAAACAGCACACTGATGGCGAGGGGGGAGTAAAATGAGCGCACCATCGACCTCAGGTTTGTCAGTTGAATTACTGTTACGAGTTATTGACGTTAAATGTGGTTGCTTTACTTTACTTTACTTTACTTTACTTTTAATACTTTGAACATCCTTAGCCTGTACTTATGTTTCTAGACAAAGGATTTTTCACATGAATGAGGCTTAGGATGTACATTGCCATTTTATGGAAAGGGTCTATGTATTGTATAGAAAAATGATAGTTTATAACTATAATATCTTTATTGGACGATTTAGTTAGTGTTGTATTGTGGCATATTTTTACTCGTCTCTTGTCCATGTATTTTGACTTGCCCGACAGGCTCTCCAAAATACAAGAGACAAGTAACCAAATCCCACAATACTACACAGTAAATCGTTCAATAAGTGATTTATTTTCGCACTGAATTTTCAGCAAGTGAACAGGCCACAAGCATTGTTTTTGTTTTCTCTTGGGACCATTGACCATTGTAAGTCCCAAGACAAACTGGAAACAATGCTTATGCAAAATTTTTTTTTTTTTTTTTTTTTTTTTTTTTTTTGGGGGGGACAAACAAAGAGTGTTATGGTATTTTCCGAAGCAGCCCAAAGCGGCCTATTGTAAACAACTGAGAACATGTGGCAGATTTGTATGTCACAAGTGCGGGGCAAATGTCAGCACCCTGACTAGCCAAACTTGTTTTCCATTGTATAAATATCATGCGTTTTCTTTACAATAACTAATAGTTGGATGGTAATTAATTTGAGTCACCTCCCTCAGGTGCATAATTCATTGTGTGATGCATTTTAATGGAGATATTTAGCACTGTATTTGTGTGAAACAAGGCTGTTTCTTGTCATCATTAAAACTGTGGCCCCATTATTTTTAAAACATATTTTATACGAAGATTAAAATTTTCTTGTAACTTTACTTGCTCTGGCTGAGCAACCGTTAAACAATCAGGATCAAGTAGTCATGCCAAGTGCCCTCGTGATTAAGAAAAAAATGCCCTCTGTCTTAGCCAATCAGCATTGTCACATAGCTGAATTTTTTCCCCCAACAGCATGCGCTCTCATTGGTTACTTCGAGTTCACATGATATCTAACAATAAAACTGTTTCCCGCCAAAAGTCTCTGAGTGGGCAACAGTGCACGTTACCTGCGAACCATGACTGACAACCAACGTTGCAGCTTTTTCTTTTTGGGCTATATAACAAATCACTTAATAACTGGTCTCTCGGGAAACAGTTCATTTTGTTTTGCTCGAATTTCAACGTTTCCCTCTGCTGCACCTCGGGGAAACATTGAGACGAAATTAACTGTTTCCCTCGGGACCAGTCATAGTGTTTATTGTTATATAGCTGAAATTTTCCCCCCCAGTAACGAGCGTTCTCATTGGTTACTTCGAGGTCACATGACATCTAACAATAAAACTGTTTCCTACCAAAAATCTCTGTGTGTGCAACAGTGCAAAATCTATGACGTCAGAGGGTAACTGTGCACTTTTAACCCCGAATGTTGACCAACGACCGCCGTTGCCGTTGAACGTTTTTCTTTTTGCGCTATAATATAACAAATCAGTTAATGACTGGTCCCTCGGGAAACAGTTCATTTTGTTTCCCTTGGCTGCACCTCGGGGAAACAAAATGAACTGTTCCGTTCAGGACCAGTCATTAAGTGATAATGTTGCCCTGTATGTGATAAAAATCAGTCTTGACAGTTGTGTATTCTAACACAGCTCCATTGTCCTTACTTAATACAAACAGGGATTGCATTGTTTTTAATTCAAAATGCTCAGAACATCAGAGTTCACACTTCTTTAATCAACAATAAAGTAATTTACACATGATACAGATACTATTAATACCACTATTGTTTTCTGCATGATTATTTTGTAGAATGAGAGCACTGAAAGAAAAGGCCCAAAGAAAGAGCTATTCGCCAAATTTTGGAGTTTTAAGTGCCCCTGATTGTGAAGGGACCATCAAGATTGGAGACCCTGTGTATCTTTCTTGCTGATCCAGCCTCCTCCCTACTGACACAAGATTTCCAGTGTATCAATGCCAATTGTGTCGAGGCTACAAAATCAGACAATTTGGAGTAAAGGGATGCACAGACTAAAAACGCTTGGGCATCATAATGCCTGCTTAGTGACTAAATGGGATAGGTACTAGAAAGGACAAAAATTATTTCCGTTGGGGTTATGAATGCTCTGGATGTTCCAACATTTTTTGAACTTTTTATTTCAACCAGTACAAATGCTGTACTTGTAAATCAATCTTTCATAATTTATTGTAATAACTTGTTCCATGGGACTTGCTAATTTTTACTGATCACCGTAAATTCAATAAAAAAGCTAAGACTTGATTAGTACATTTTAAGGGTCACTGTAAAAAAGAAAACCAGATTCCACAATGAGCCACCTTTTTTTCTAAGCTTGACTCCTGCTGTTGTTTAGTTTTAGTCGATAAAAGGTATTATTCTTATTAAAATGTCAAATACTTCATTACAGTCTTAACTATGAAAAATTAAGTTGTCATATACCAGTAATATAGTTAACTTTGAAGTAACTTTTATAGCCTCGCTTGTATGCTAATAAACCTTTACAATCAAAGGAATTTTGTTTGCAAACTACAATAGTTACCAAAAAGAAAAAAACCTGTTATGTTCCGTTAACAAAGTGTGCATGTTTGCCGACAAACCATACTGGCTTTGCCACAATTTATGATCAAAGGAAATTAATGTTGTTTGGAAATAAGGCCAGTGGGTGGCCAGTTTCAATTTTAATTAAAATAATTACTTTGATGCCATGTTTCCACATCAAATTTCATCTCATTGTAAGTTACTCTAATTCACTTGTTTGAGACAATTGCATTATTTACAAACACAAGAATACTGAAGAAAGATTTGATAATATGCTGACTAGCCTCGCAGTATACAACATAACAGGCACCCATGTACACAGTACATTACAGAGTTGTTGCCAGTGGACCAGGTTTGTCAAAGTACCCCACTGCTTTGCAAAAATCCCCATCTAATTTTCTGTCTTGGCCATTACACTCTACTGCAGCACTGTTTCTTAGCAGGTATTGCATTTTTTGTCCTCCCATTTTTCCAGCAGCCATGTTTCTGCAAATCTTCTGAACACTCTGCTATAGCCCACCACCTCTGTTTATGTCTGTTATGGCTTTGGCATGGAAACTTGATGTTGTGACTTTTTAGACTTATAAATTAGTTACAGAAGTTGTGGCCCTGCATTTAAACAAAACGCGACTGCAACATCGTACACAAATGTACATGGAAGAAAGCCCATCACTTGAGTTCATGACGCAAACTGGAAACAGCATGAAATGCTTCTAGCACCTTCTTTCTTAGCACAATACTGTATTTTGGTTTTCAACAATTGAAAATAATTTTAAACCAAATTTGACCACTATAAAACAGGATTTTGAAGAACAGTGATCTTCAGTCTTCAGTACAATACACACAACAACTAGTTTTTCATTTAATATCATCAATTTTGGGTTTGCTTGCTTTCTTTCAGCCAACAGACCAATACTACCAACAGTGGCAGTACTGTCACATCACCAAACAGGTGCCACTAACAGAGCACAGACTTTGAAACTAAAAGCTGTAAAACATATACAAAGGTTTGCGAGAGGTCACTCTATAAGCTTCTTAGCGATGAAGAATCGTCGCAGGTAAAACAGTTGCCACGTTGCCAAACCAAACAGGCACAAAATAGAGAAAATACTGAAATATAGCACCCGGGAATAAGTTGACTCTGGGGGAAAAAAAAAAAAAAAACAAGAATTTAATCAAAATATTAAGCATAAAGCAATCTGATTAACTACTACATTTACAATCGACATTTCTTTCATGTTATTGCATGATGTCAGTTATTCAAGATCATAAATCCAAGATAAATGGCAAGCCATCTAAGATCACCTTACATTTTCCTGAGAAAGGAAAAACATGAAGTCAAAATAACAGAGGAAGGAGAGTCTGAGGAAAAGCTGAGATACTACAAAAACCATGGATCTGTGGAATGGGCAGGAATTTACGTGTCTGCCCCGCCCACTCTCACTTGTAAACAGTTCAAATTCTTAAGAGGTAACGGCAGTACTGAGCGTGTATGGAAGGCTCTACTATCGGGGAAAAGCTCTCGGGGAAGACTTGAGAATGACGATTATACGAGACATTATCAGAAAAGGGGGAGATGTCACCACAGGTTTCTTCGTTTGAAGTTTTTCTGCGATTGCCAAAGAAAACAAAGATAAATTTTGAAAACGTGTTTTTCAATTGTTGCGATCGTTTTGTACACCTTAAGCCATGGGAAAGGAATTTCATCAAAATATTTAATGAAAGTGGGCAGGGCAGTGACTTGATAATTCTGGCCCATTCCACAGATCGGTGGTTTTCGTAGTATGGCAAAGGAACTGTACCCTCAAGGCTCTGAGGCTGTGGACTTGCACCATTTTACAGATAATGATAATAAAAAATTATTATTGTGAATACGAGTCCATTCAAACAATGTACTGACAAAAACCCGCTTAAAAACAAGCTTTTTCATACCATTTGTATCCCTCATTTCCTGCTCTCTTTGTCTCATGTAAGCAAAGTCATTTACAACAGCATCTGCTAAATCTTCTAGCCTTTTAAGTTCCACTTCCATTGGCTTGAGTTTTTCAGCTTTTGCTAACTACAATAAAAGTGCACATGGTTTGAACCCAGGAGTCCTAACAATAATTTATTATAAGTTAAAACGTGTACATTTGTCCAGGTGAGTTTAGTTCTGAGAAGGACTACCTGTACACTCACAAAATGTCAGTCAATGTCATCCTAAACAGGACTACACTCACCCAGATAATCGTACTTTACTTTGTTACGATAGAAGCAAGCAAAACAAAACAAAAACACTGCAATTTAGAGTTTGAGAGGGTGGTCCACAGGGAATCTGAAGGCGTCAAAATTTAATGCTGGTTCAGGTGTCCATGGATTAACCGTCAACTCAAATTCTGTCCCCATTTAACCCAATGGCCCCTGGGAGTGGGACTAAGGAGGCTCGAACTAGTTTCTCCTTTTTTCAAACAAATAAACATAATATTATTCTACCCTTAGATACAGTTAGGGTACTCATATCACGACAAAATTTGGCCAGGGTATTAAGTACCCATTGCAGATTTCTCGCATTATGTTTTCCTCCAAAATAACGTTAACATGGCAGCGACATTAGGCATTTCTTTGACCCTTAAAATCAACATGTTGTCTTTTTTGAAGAAACGGGACGGTGAAATTTTCCCATTCAGCGTCACCAGATAATTATAGAAATACTCTCTAAAATAAAATTCAACAAAATCTGTAGGCCAGTTTTTTGGAAAAATCAGTTGTTTCGAAATGTGTCTCTAACTTTTTTTTCACCTACAGAATTTTTTTTAAATTTGAAAGACAAACGGTTTAAATTAATCTAAGCTACATGTAACATGCAAAAAATAAAAAAAAAATTCACCGTCTGGAAGCAGAGATATAAACGAGTAAAGTTACAAATTATCAGGAAAAATTATGGGCTCACAAGATCAGCATTTATGCATGCGTCACCCACTCATTCAAGTCCGCGCACAAGTGGAGCTACAGGCCAACACAAACGCATTTAAGTGACCGTTAAACCGTTTGCCTAGAATTTTCATAGTTTTCATGAATAGGAGATGTCTATTTATATTCCTTATATATAGGAATTAGGAGAAAGGTGAGCGAAATTAGCGGTATTTGTATATTTCTGGTGACCCATTTGAATCATGAGCTGATGCGAGCAACTTACGAATTGAGTGTGTGGCTTACGACAGATTTTATTCTGTCTAACGCGAGACAATTTTACTCATCAATGGGGATGGGCCAGGGCAGTTAAGGTGTTCAGTGGGTTAAGAACAACTTACATCCTCATAGTTCTTGGCTTCTACACCATGTTTGACATTTAGGAAAACTTCACGGTCAACTCCCCCACCTGCTTGACCTAACAAAACAAAATAATGTTATCATCATAACATCATTGTTCAAGTAGAAAAATATATAGGGGCAAACAACAACAAATTAAACGAATTTAAGAAATGGAAGCTACACTCTGAGTAACCATTCAGTATTACTTTCCCTATGTGTGTAATATTCATCACAGTCTGGTTTTTGTGTTAAGTTCTTAGTCATAGTTAAGCCTACTGTACATGTATTTACCTGTAATACATGTACAAAGTTTGAACTTTGCTTTCTAGCTTCTTGTAAGCAAAATATTTTTTTTTGCCTTGTACAGGTCTTCACCACAAAACTACCTGTACTGTATAAGAAAATCCCTTCATGAGAAAGGAAAGGAACTTTATTTAAGTGTCTAGTCATTCTAGCGCTGGAGCGCTAATTGGGGACACTGTAAACAGAAATTAACAATGAAAGTAAATCAAGGGGAAACCGGACTACCTGGAGAAAACCTCTCGGTGCAGAGAAGAGAAGCAACAAACTCAACCCACATGTGACGCCAAGTCTGGGAATCGATCCAGGGCCACATTGGTGGGAGGCGAGTGCTCTCACCACTGCTCCATCCCTGCACCCCGAAGAACTATACATAATTAATGATTGGGGATGCAAATGCCTCCCAGAGCTCTTGCACAGTGTCTGCCGTGACATTGAGCTAAATATTCCATTAGCTGGCCTCTTACATATTCAGCAAGTACAAACTGGGTGTTGTCCCACCTTCACTTTCCACACAGACTTTGTACATATCATAGTCATCTGTTGTGAAAGCAAATTTGCCCTTCGTGGCATCTTCTCTCTTGTACAAGACGTGGCCAGTGGAATCTGTTACCTTAAAAAAGAAATAAATGTACCAATGCATTAGGCCGGCCAGTCAGCTTGGTTGAGCATCAAAATGGCACGAGGGTGGTTCAATCTCGACCCTAGAGCTCTTCTCTTGACTGAGGGAGAGAAGAGGATGGCACAGTCGGTTAGTGCGCGGCCTTGGTGCAAGAGGTCCTGAGTTTGACTCCTGGATCTCACATCCTTGTTTCGACTTCTTTCCATTCTGTGTAGCTTAAAGTAGCTTTAAATACCTATAAAACGGAGCACTGATGGCGAAGGGGGCGCACCGTCGACCTCAGGTTTGTCAGTTGAATTACTGTTACGAGTTACATGTATCGACGTTAAATATGGTTGCTTTACTTTACTTTTACTTTACTCCTCATTGGTTTTCGTGAAGAACAATCAAAAGAGTCTGTAATTGGTGCATTCATGTTAGCACGAGGAGTGAGCAGGCGCCGTAAGGTCCAAATAGCCAATTTTTGGCTACAAGAACCCTACGGCGTTTGTTCTCCTAGATAGAGTTTCCCAGAGTCTTGTGTTGATCCAAGGCTCTGGTGACGAGAATGGAGAGTGGTTGCCAAGAATGTCACTGGTTTAACCCTTTCACTCCCAATATCTGATTAGTAATTCTCCTTTCTAGCTGCTATACATTCCCTTTTATATTAGTTAAGAGAATTTGAGTTTGATCAAAATAACACCATCTGACTGATAAGTTTATTCATTCTCAACACCTGTCTGCTGAATAGTGAATTGATATTATAAGGAGAAGTTACATACTAATCACTTCTGGGAGTGAAAGGGTTAAACCCCAGCAAAAAACAGCTGCAATTCAAAGGGCAAAGCCAGTGACTGTATTGACGGTGTCTGACAGGACTGGCCCCTGGGTAATTTTATGAGCTGAAAGACACTTCAAATAAAACAATGGGCTAAGCGAGATGTACATGCAAGCGTGCTTATTTTCAAGCTACCGGTAAATGGGAAGTCATCTTCCAGTTTCAATAATGATAAGATTTTCTTCATTTATATCATACTTATACATGTGAAGTATTAGTTGTCCTTGCAATCTTGCATTGAAGCTGCTCCAGTGACCAGTAATGGCATCATTTTGCAGCGCATGCATGCGTTACGATGTGTCTTAACACTTTACGTCCATTTTAGGAGGGGAAAAATAAGGGCTTACCGTTAAGTGCGTTTTCTGTTGAGGAGCATCGGAAAGTCGATATTCACCGGTGACTAACACATCCTTGTGAACTTCTTCTCTCAAACACTTCTCTTGTCCGGGAGGTAACGTGAATGAAAGAGCACTAGCTAAAGTTAAAAAACCTAATACAACTATAGCGACGTTTATGAAGAGTATTAAATGCTTCATTTTTGGAGCGTACAACTTTAAGAGTCCGAATTAAATCGCTCTTTCTAGCATCAGTCTGCTTTCAAAATGGAGAGCGACGTGGCATAAGCAGAAGAGAAAAGACATCCGGGAATTCTCTTCTTTTTTTAAACCCCGCTGAGTGAGCGCAGGCGAGCAAGAACAGCTCTGAGGCCTGGTCACCAAGTCAAGTCAGAGAAGAAAACTTTCGCATCATGTCGGGTGGCGGAAAAGATAGACTGAACATTTTCCCTTCTAGGATGTAAGTAACGGGATTGATTAAGATCAAGGGCTTCTCGCGTGGCTTTCCTTTTGAGGAATATTAATTTTTGTGTGCGAAAATTGCGTTTATTTTTCAAGGGCCCTGACCTTGATGAAGGCTAGATTGAAGGGTGCCCAGAAAGGACACAGTCTCTTGAAAAAGAAATCAGATGCCCTGACAATGCGTTTTAGAAAAATCCTCAGGAAGATCATTGAGGTAATTTTTGAGAATATGCACTCAAATTGCGATCGCGTCTTTATTAAATGTAGGAGTTCATTCATTGCGTCGACTCGATCTCTCCTTTTCAGACCAAAACGTTGATGGGTGATGTCATGAGAGAAGCAACTTTTTCGTTGGCCGAGGCAAATTTTGCTGCTGGAGATTTCAGGTATACATCAATTTCTTGGTTTTTTTTCGAATAAACTGATTTTTTTTTCACCGATATGGTTTTCGATTCACCTCACAGGCACGAGAGCTAGAGTCACATGATAATCCATCAATTATCGTGTTAAGCACTGGCCAAACGAGAGCGAGAGTCGATGAGAGTTGACCAAAGTTAAACTCTTGCTCTTGTTTGGCTAGGAACTCTCATCCACTCTGATTGACTCGCGAAAGCTCTCATCAAATTTGAACCTGCTCAAATTCTTCATGAGAGTTGGCAAGAGTTTTGTCTTGTTTAGCCATGCACGAGAGTTTGAGCGAGAGTTTTGGGGTCAAACAGCAAGCTTGTTTGGGCACAAAATTCATTTAACTGGTCTGGCTAGCTACATATATCGGCTGGCTAGTCAAAATATTTACATCAGAAAGGGTGTTCCCAGGGTGGTTCGCAGACTCTCTCCTTCTTTTGCGCGTGAAACTCTTGACAAACTCTTGTCAACTATTGCTCTCGTTTGGCCAACTCTCGATCACTCTCATCGACTCTTAAAAGTTTCAGCTCTCGTCAACTCTTGCTCTCATTTGACCAGGGCCTTACTCATTTCCTAAGGTCATTCCTCAGTATTGCACTGCACATCCTGTATTTTGCGTCAATATTTATGAATTGGATCAAATTTTCAACATTGTAAATATGGGGAAAGTTGATCATACACGCTAAAACAGTTCTCAAAACATGTGAGAGAAGTTGTGAATGACCCATAATTCTTTGCAAATAAGCGTGCACATTCTGAGAACATGGCAAATTTTGTTTTGATCTGCGGTAATCGAGATAGACTGGTACGGTGGTGTTTTACTCTTAAACGAGCCCGGTGACATATTTTTTATTCCATAAGTTTGGTGTACAAATTATCCCCTTCAAAACCAAAAATTTGTAGATATAAAAGATATAGATAATTATAGATAAAAACGTACACAAAGCCCCTTACCCAGGGATGTAAATTATGATCTTGAAAACAACGACTCGAGAAACGTTTTGAGTCGAGTTCATTTTAAGTTGAGTGATTTTTTCCATAAACTATATAAGAGAGTGTTCCATAATGCTCTAGACTTTCTACCTATCAGATGTTTTTAAGTACTGTGTAATACTTTAAAAACCCTCTCGTTTAGCTATCGTAAAATGTACCCTGAGCTGATGAAATAACGCAGGTGATTAGTGTCAGTACAGGCATCAATGGGGTAGGATTGGCCCATTATATCTCTTAAGCAAGCAAGGTGACATCTTTTTTATTGTAGTTCTCAAAACAGGGATTAGTACATGTAGGGAACATTCAGGGAAAGTTTCAAGAAAGTCGTTTCACAACTTTTTTTTTCTGAGGAATCACCGTAAGTTTTATTGGGAGTGCAGGGATGGATAGTGGTTGGAATGCTTAAAGTGTTTATGACTGATTTTATTTATTTACTCAATGGAAACATTATGGTTTTCTATGATAAAAAACTATTATTAGAAACCTTCCAAACCAATTTTACTTCTGTGTCCTTTAGCGTTGTAAAACTGAGAATTTTCACTTCCGGTGAGGTACAAAACCACTCTAGTGTGGAGACTGGGGATAGTAGAACAGGAATGAAATTTTCCAGGATCCACATTTTCCTGTTTTTTGGATTGAAAAGTTGCTGAAACTGCTTATGAGATAAGTTGTAATTGGTTGCAATAATGAAAGTAGAGAGTGTTCCATAATGCTCTAGACTTTCTACCTGTCAGGTGTTTTTAAGTGATACTTTAAAAACCCTCTCGTTTAGCTAGAAATTAGACAAAAGAGCAAAATTTCAAGCCCAAGAGTTTTATCTCAGAAAACCATGATCTTGTGATTGGTTAAATAAAAAAAATCGGTCATATACACTTTTATACAGCAGGCACATTGTCATTAAGAACACATAATATTTAATTTAATATTAAATTTTATTTTTTCGCTTTTGTTCGCTTGACATTCACCACTTTGAGTTGTCTTGGTCTGCATTCGTTTTATACGTTTTTTAAAGCAATCAATTTTACTTTTAAACTTTTGTACTTTTATTGTTCAAAGCTATGTTGTCTTAGAGAATGTTGACAAGGCACAGACAAAGATTCGTCTAAGGAAAGACAACGTTGCTGGTAAGATTGCATTAATGATTCTTCAAGGCCAAAAAACTTTTGTGTTTGCCTGTTGTGTATTGCACAACTGAAACTCAAATCCAATCAGTCAAATTGAAAAAAATAATTGCAATTGGTGAAAAAAGTAAAATATGTTTACAACGTTAAATTTTGTTTACAAGAAGGAAAATAAATTTATAGAGGCATGCTTTGCAAGTAAAGGTGTACGGTAAGTTATGGATCTAGTTTTTTCCTGTTGATTTATAACCCAAGCATGAAGCGGGTGGGGCATATTTCAACTGCAAAATAACTTTCATTGTGGGCCGAGAAAACGAGGTTAGTAAGATATTATATTATCTATATTATCTCTGAGAATCAGGCATGTGGGAAAGGAAACTTGTTGAAGTCAAGTAGAAGGTTCATCTGCCACAAGGACTGCTGCATCAAAATCGGAAAAAGTGAATAAATCTCACTCGCAAGACTTACAAGGTTATGTCACATAGACGGCAGAAAAAACTTGCTGGAGGAAATCGTGAATTAAGCATGCTGTACAGTGGGCCATACTGTTGAATACATTACGCTAGTTTAGCCAGTCACTATCTGAGAGATAATAATAAGGGTACATAGTGATGAGGGGGTCATTTCCTAAAGAAACTGTGGTTCAGTGTCAGTAGAGAGTGAAATACGAATATAATGGTTCTATCAAATAAATTAGGCAATGAAGGTACATATCAGAAATGGTATGAACGTGAGTGCGTTTCGTGATTTATGGTCAATTGTGACATTTTGAAAGTTCTCAAAATGCACTTGCATTTTCAAAACGTCACAAGTGACCATAAATTATGAAATGTACATGTATGAGCAAGGTCATACAATTTTTATTAATTTTTATGTTATACTCAACAAAATCACTCCATTGCTTTGTTTCCATAGCAACTTCCGTATTGCACTCTTTAACCTATAATTTATGCATTCATCATTGACCAATCAGAAATGTGAATATATAATAAATGTAAATTAACCACCATGAGAAAGATGTGCTAGCTGACGTTTCCTTTCATGATTGAATGGGCTCATGTTCGAAATTGTGAGCTCACAAATTTTACTTACAGCCGTTAATTTACCTTTACTGTTTCAGTATCAATTATTAATTTTGTTTAAGGTAATTCTCTGGTTTTGCATTGTGCAACCCTACTGTGCATAATTGCTTGTGTCACTGGCGCGCGCATTAGCTCACGCACATTGATAAAATGGTGGATTTTCCCTGATGCCAAGCTTAACCTGTCAAGGAATGGCTATTTTCTCCTGAACAAGCATGGTGACCCCCTCTTTTTAATGGTGTTATGTACTTCTAATAGGTACACAGAAAACATATTTTAAGGAGAAAAGTGAGCCAGACACTGTGTTTGAGGTGATGATATAGCGGTCCAATTTGCTTACTTTTTTTTGCAAGATCGAGCAATTTGAAATCACTTTACCAAACGAGTTTAGCCTGCACAAACAAGTACCGGTAGGCTCAAGTTTTCAGTAATATTTAGTAGCTTTTGCTATATAACCACAATTTTCTGGTTGATCGAGTTTGGGATGCTTTTCGTGTAATTGGGAAAAAAAGCACTTAAAATAAAAGTGCATGCAGCACAAAAACAAGCACAGCCACGCCATCTTTTTCATGCATTTTTATAATGTCCTTTGCATGAATATCAATAATTATTGTGCAAAGTTTAACAGAAATCTGAAAAGTTCCTCATTTTCAAGGGAATTACCTTAAACCAAATTTTCGAGTGTGTGCACAGTGTCTTATACATCATGATGTAGAAGTGGTTTGCAAGCAATCTCTAGATACAGATAACATTGGTATAATGTACAAAATGTGGTGGAAATGATGAAACATGGAAACCACCCAGTTTCGTATGTCTTACAGGTGTTCACTTGCCAGTCTTTGAAGCATATGCAGATGGAACCAACAGTAAGTTGTCCTTGTATTTATTGAGTGATTAAATTCAGCTTCACGCAGCACCTACAGGCAATTTTTTGAAGAAACTTTTGAATTTTTTTAAGGACCGCAAAGTGTATGGCATCATGCTATCCACTTATGATATCACACTCTATGTAACAATAGGTAGTCTGGCATCGTGTATTGTGCAGAAAATTTGACTCTCTGATTATGACTTTGCCACGCATTACCTGGCTGTCTTTATCTAATGTATTCTTTTAACACTGCACTTGTCTGTTATACAAACAAGAGCATTACGGAACTGTTTGCTTTCCCGCTACTACTAAACTATGAAAATCCTGGAAAATCCCAGTGCTGCCATCATGTAAAAATAAAGAAAATGGGAACCAACAAAAGCTAAAATTGAAGAACCTTAAATGCATGAAACATTGACAGATCTGACAAAAGAGATTACATTTAAAGTCTTAAACATGAAGATTTATTAGCAGTGGGACTGCTAATCATCATAACACCCATGCTTATGTTAAATTGTGCAAAATTCTAACACATTATAACAGACCCCTTTGAAGGAAATGTTATGAATAGACCTTTTTGCAGATGTGGCGGCCATTTTGATTTCTATGGTTTCAAATACAGGCCTTCTGATAGGGTGCAATGAAAAAAATGCAAATTATGCGAAATTTGCAGGGCAGATGATGCGATTAGGAAGGCCAATTATGCGATAAATATTGTAAATTATGCAATTTTTTTCTGAGCAATTTTAAGCTTGTTGTTCAAGGTTTCATGATAAAAAAACACATTTTTACTGCCCTTAAGACATAATTTTTCAACATAAGGGAACAGTAATTATGAATCTTGATCAACATTAGTTGCGACAAGTAAAAAAAATGAGGTCTTCTGCACTATTGGTGCACCACGTTAAAAGTTGAAAGGACACAACTAACATGCCAAATGAATGATCAATAATTATTATTCGTATCACCCAACTAGTGGACTAATGCAAATGCTGAATTTTGATTGGCTACATTACTAGAGGACTACTGGTATTAGTAATAGTCATTGAGTAGCTAAAAGCGTGATGCTTTTTTTTTTTTTCGTTTATTCCCAAATAAATTTATTTTCAACTTGCATTTGCTAACTTTATTATTGCCTTTTCTGTCCAACTAGTTGGGTGATAGGCGACTCTTTAAGAATGAGAGTCGTACCAGGCCCCCCACATGCAAAATAATGCCTTGAACTTCGAATATTTACAAAATTGACGGTAACAAAGGCTTTTTAGCTCTTTTCCAAGGAAAACCATCTTTAAAATGGCGTATTTATGCAGGAGCTCCTAAGAAACTTGTTGATTTATGTTTTATTTTATGAATTTATGAATTTTATGAATTGTGCGATCGGATGCGATTTGAGGTCGATTGTGCGAAATCGCACCATCGCATAATATCAGAAGGCCTGCAAAATAGCTATCATTGCCCAGGTGTAAATACATGTTAATTTGCCCCGAAGCATCCCATAATGAAATCAAAATGACCGCTATATCTGCTAAAGGGTCTATTCTGAGGACATTCAATGTTATCGTAGGTTATGAGCTGACTGGTTTGTCTCGTGGTGGTCAGCAAGTTGGCAAAATGCCAGGAAGTCTATGCTAAGGCTGTCAAATTGCTTGTGGAGTTGGCTTCCCTTCAGGTACATGTATTAGCCGTGGCATTATTGTTGTATCGTTTGCAGTTTGTCAGGTTGTATACCTCTCAAATTAACTTTTAAAGAGGACCTACAGAAT
>NC_090894.1:28759937-28767437 GCF_036669925.1 Montipora capricornis
TTTAATACCACTTGCTTTTGATGTCTTTCTTCTTGTTGGTGGTCCTTAAAGTAAAAGATTTGAGAAATAGCGGTTGAGAGTATGCTTTTAGTGAAATTTTTACTGAATTCTTCTTGAAATAGTCACGACCCCAGAGAGCAAGTTGAGCAGTTCCTTGACTTCAGGCATAAAGTCGGTTTAAAGCATTTTCTATACAATTATTGATGATCCGCATATCCGTCTTATTCAAGACACGGAAATGTCCAGTTTTTCTGTGTCTTGGCATAAATAATTTATTTGAAAATTAACAGTATTTTTTCTTTGTAATAAAGGATTATTTACATTATAAGCCGGATGTAATAAAAAAGTAAACAACAAGTGCATGATGTTTATTTTCTTCCCCAAAACATCGGGGTTTTTATTTGAAACAAGCAAACAAAAAGGAAAGATTATTAACTCTAACTCTAAAATACTTACCTAGACTCTGCACTTAATTATTTTTCAAGAATGAACCTTTCAGTAATTTTATCCCTTTCCTGACGTGACGGAGTACCTCTTAACTTAAAATAACTTATTACTTTGCAAGAGTGGTACACAATTCTACAAGAAAATTGTATTTGAAGTACATGATAAAAAAGGCCGGAATTAAAAAATATGATTAAAGCAAATCAGCAGGTTTTGTAATAAATAAATAAATATATAAATATGCTGCATTTCCACATAAAGATCAAATATAATATACCCTTCAGTCATTGGGAACTCCATTCTAAAGACTTTGCTGCTTGCTGCCGCACTCCGTCGGTGGTACTCGTGTCAGCTGTTAGGAGATAAGTCTTCGCTGCCTGCCTTCAGCTTGAAATTTGGCCAGTTAACCCTGCTTTGACTCAAAGGAAACGAAAATCGAAAGGAATTATCTTTCTTCAATGCAAACGAGCAGCTGTGCTTTTAAGTCAAGTGAGAAAACGTGATTTAGCATTAAGCCGTAGCCATGTATAACAAAACAAGTTGTTTTTCATTGGACAACTTGGACCTTCGTTGTTGTTTGCTGAGGCGGCCGAGATGAAGTACAAACTTATGTTTCCATTATTTTCGCAAGCAGCATCGTTTTCCTTATTTTGTCCCCCGTGACAGTGGTGGGGAATGCATTGATTTTGGCAGCGATTTGGAAAAGGACATTTCAGAGAACGCGGCTATACGTTCTTCTTAGTGGTTTGGCGTTCAGTGATTTTTGCATAGGACTCATTGTTCAACCATTACTGGCTCTTTGTTATTTTCTGTTTCTTGACGAGTCAGGTGTAGTAGACACTCAAAAACACTTAAATGCCTATATCATAACTTATGTTGGGCTCATGAGCGGAAAATTCTTTTCCAATGTCGAATTAATTCTTATAACACTGTTGTCCATTGAACGCTGGCTACATATGAGCAGACGGTCCTTAATGATGACACCTCACCGCCGTTGCCTTGCAGTCACTTTATTACTAGTCGTTCCAGCTTTTTTTGTAGTGTCAAATGTTGTGCAGTATTTGAGGCGTGGATGGTTAAGTGTGGCTTTAACTATTATCAATTTTGTGGTTATACTGCTCTGCTACTTGATTACGTCATTTGCTTACTACAAACTCTATCGAATCATTCGTCAGCACCAGCAACAAGTTCAAGAGAACCAATCTTCTCAAAATTTTGGACAACCGGCAATAAACTTGGCTAAATACAAGAGGTCTGTCAAGTCTATGTTATACATTTTTGCTTTATTTTCTGTCACTTTAACTCCAGTCGTCGTAGGGATGGCTTTTTTGTTAAGCAGAGCCGAGAATCTTTCTTGCCTGGAAGGAATTGCAGTGTTTTATGTTTCTCTATCGATTTGCTTCTTATCTTCATCTCTTAATCCAGCTATTTATTTATGGAGAATGAATGAAGTGCGTGAAGGAGTTAAGAGTTTATTCTGTGCAAATGACTAAAACGAAACTATGTTTATTCGAGGACTGAAATCGATGGTTTTGCTTTTCATATTGAGAATAATGTCGGGTTCAAAAGTCGGAAACAGAAATCATGGTCGTCTTCGTCCAATTATGTGGTAAATGTTGTGCAGACACGCTTTAACATGCTGCGCGTTTTTGGCAATTGTCGTCCTCTCCAACGTCGTACATCGCAGAGAAAACTATGCGAGCAATTGTAGCTGGCTACGATGTAACTTCTGGTCCAATTCTGGAGCATTTTACACAAATGTAGCGCCATACGACTTGAATATGTTGCCGAGCTCTTCATGGGCCTACAGCAAAACAAGCGTAATTTGCATCGACTACAAAAGAAGACCGACGATTGCTTTCTTGACACGTTCCGGCATTAGACGACACTGCCAGCCATGCGTATATTATCCAAACACCGTGGCTACATTCCACGTGCCCCTGGAGGGAGATCTGGTATTCAAGCTCAACCCCGCCCCAAGGGACCATGTTTCCCGCTCTACCGGTTCAGCACAAAAGCCGCTAAGACCCAGGGTTTCCCGATCATGTCGCAACACAGGAAACCTTGTCTCGGTACCCTGTATCCCGCAACCGGCTGCACACGCCTATGACTCTCAGCCTGGTAAACGTGCGTTCGGTTAGACCTAAAAGTGCTGATCTCCTGGAGCTTATTTGTGATATGAAATCTGATGTCATTTGTCTGACTGAAACTTGGCTCACACCAGATGATGTTGCGGCTAGCAACCAGGCCACCCCGTCCTGTTACGCGCTGCTGGACCAGCCTCGCATAGGTCGAAGAGGGGGTGGTCTTGCTATCTTCTAAATGGATAACCTATCAGTCAGTCGTGTGCGTGGTAGCGACGAACCTTCATTTGAATACCTTGAGAGCGTTATTAAGTATGAGAAATTTCGGGTCACAGTTGTCAACATATAAGGTCTGGTGTTCACGAACACTTTGTCGCTTTTAAGCGCACAAAGAACTACGCATCACTGGTTTTAAATCAGGCCAGGTCATGCTACTTTTCTGACTTCATAATGGACAACAGTGATAATCAGGTAAAGTTGTTCAGGGCTACCAAATCTCTTCTATCCCAGCCGAGGTCATTCACTGTGCCACCTGGCTCTGATGTTGTCTCCCTGGCTAATGAAGTTGGGGATTTCTTTGCTGACAAAGTCTCACGGATGCATGCTGCCCTAGATGGTAATTCGGGTGCAGTCGACGATGACGTTCTCGAAAATGGTAACTGTTCTGTCTCGCTCGAAAATTGAACATCTTATCTCCAGAGGATGTAAGAGGTCTGATTTGTCGCGCAGCCAAAAGTCTTACCTACTGGATCCGATGCCAACTACTCTGGTCACTCATTACCTTGACGAGCTGACTCCTGTACTGACCGCTATGATCAACACCTCGCTTCAGTCGGGTCATTTCGCTTAGAAGTGGAAGGAAGCTTTAGTAACACCCCATTCTGAAAAAGGCGGGTTTGGACCAGACGAAGGCAAACTTGCGCCCCGTGAGTAACCTGGCATATGTTTCGAAGCTCACTGAATCTGCCACTTCCACCCAGCTAGAGAAACATATGCTTGAAAATGGATTGTACCCTTTATATCAGTCCTCCTATCGAAAGCACCACAGCACTGAGACAGCACTGTTGAAAAGTGCGAAACGATATCCTACTTAATATGAACAGTCAGCAGGTCACTCTACTCGTGTTACTTGATTTCAGTGCCGCGTTCGACACTGTAAATCACAGCATGCTTCTTAGAGTGGTCCGCTCTAAACTGGGGGGTAGGGGTTACTGTCCTTGCGTGGCTTGGCTCTTATCTCTCAGCGAATTATTCTGGATGGCACACGGTCACGGACATACCAACCTAACCCGGGAGTTCCTCAGGGTTCCTGTCTAGGCCCTCTGCTGTTTAATATATACGTCTGTGGCCTATTTGACATTGTCAGTAACCACGCCCCTGTTGCGGTGCATGCCTATGCTGATGACTTCCAAGAGTACGTTTCCTTCAGTCCCTCAAGCTGTGTGAACGAGGAGCAAGCAGTTCAAGTCATACAGGACTGTGTAGCAGATATAAAGTCCTGGGCACGCCAACATAGTCTCATGCTTAATGAGGGGAAAACAGAACTTTTAGTGTTAGGAACGCGCCAACAACTTAGCAAAACTAATATCAGCCATCTGAGGGCTGGCGATGCGACGGTTGCTGCCTCCACATCTGTGAGGAACTTAGGTTCATATCTTGATAAGAACTTTACTATGGCCATGCATGTTACTAAGACCTGTAGCGCAGCATTTTTCCACCTTCATAACATTAGGCAGATAAGGAAGTTTCTATCACGCGAAGCCACAGAAACACTTATTCACGCGTTTGTTACGAGTAAAGTAGACTATTGTAATAGCCTTCTGTACGGTCTTCCCGCCTATCAGACCGCTAAGCTGCAAAGGGTACAGAACGCGCCAGCCCACTTAATATTTAAAGAGTCTAGGTTTTGCCACATAACCATTGTTAAGACAATTACACTGGCTGCCTGTCCATTACTGCATAATATTCAAGATATTATTGATAGCTTTTAAAGCTATCCACGGGCTGGCTCCAGAATACATTAGCTGCCTTGTACGTATCCGGTCTCAGGGGAGATATAATTTACGTAGCCAGGAAGGCATCATCCTTGACGGATTACATACATCTCGCAGGACCTATAAGACACTCGGTGACCGCTCCTTTGAGGTAGCGGCACCGAAACTTTGCAACGATGTACCGGCTACTATTAGGAACTGTGTTAGTATCTATAGTTTTAAATCAGATCTCAAGGCCCATCTCTTTAAACAAGGATTTTTAGAATAATTCTTTTTATTGTTAGGATATTAGGCTATTATTTTTACTATTTATTGTAAATATTACTATGCATGTAATTCTTTTTGATAGTGTAAGATTGTAAAGCGCATTAGATCATTGCGTCATGGTAATGCGCTATAGAAATCAATACATTATTATTATTAATTATTCGTAATTGCGTCAATATGATAATAATTCAGGCATAATAAACCTTGTTACCAAGGCCAATCTCAAAATCAAACATTTGCCACCATTACTCAACCGGTCACTGAGCGCTTTGGCCAGCCAAGCTACCGTGCATTGGAATAGGTACAAAAACATTTAAACATCAACTCTGTTATGAAGAGAGGAGCAATGTAGCAGAGCCTCACATGAAAACAACCAAAAACCAGCTGGTGGCAAAAACCAGGGAACGTGTACCCCTGACCAAGGCAGTGGGGCGACCCTTGGTGTTCTAGGGTATTTTTTCATTGAAAAACGCCTTTTACAATGTAAATGAACATAGAACACCAGCGTTGTTATATTCTAACTCCTGTATTTAAACATTAAGTTATGAGGCCCTGTCAGGGGTTATCGGGATACAGGATCGCGTTGTATAGATAGCATTATAGGGATACAACTCAAGCGAATTAACGGGATACAGGAAATTTGGGCCAAAAATTAATGGGATCCGGGATACGAAGTTATTGCATGCCTCAGTTTCAAAACGAGTCCTGGTGCACAATCATTCCAACGAAAATGAGTTCCGTGTTCTTATGTAAATCAACGTCATTTCCCTTTCAATGGTTGAGCAAAAAAGATTCACTTCGTGACCGAGACAAACTGCAACTTGGAAATGGTCCATTTATTTCCCTCGCTGGCGCAGAAGTCAGGTGCGGTCGCAAACAATCAATGAACTGATCAATGAAGTGAGCGCTCACTTAGCTTCCGCTTGAATCAAATAAAAGTTCTCAAAACAACGAACGTAGTGACTGCTGTATACAACCCTTTTTTTCTCGTTTGGAGAACGATGCAGAAAACAATGGATGATATTCTTATGCAAATTAGTGGCAGGGTAGTATTTAGAGGTAAAACTACAACTTGAATGAAAGCCTGTAACTTCCCCATTGCAAAAAAGCGAAAAAACAGGTTTAGTTAATTAATCTTGAAAACTCTGAGCCGGCAACGACAGTGCATTGAAATAATGTTGAAATCAGATTTAATAAAGATTATATATTTCTATCATTTGTCCTTCCAAATAAAACCCCCGTGTTATTTGCCCGAATCGAGAAAATTATTTTTTTTTCTTGTCGGGTACTACCAAGAGAAGATGAGGGGACAGAGAGGGAGGTTCAGGGCATTCGCCGGGATATGTTATGTCCACGAAAGTTATTTTTAGACGAGCGGACGTCTTTGTTCTAGCGGAAGTCTGTCTTCTGAGATGTCCGCATGCAGTCTTGCCTCGCTCTCAGGTTCTTAGTGAAAAGAGAAAATGATGGCGCACTTGGAAGGCTGATGAATATATATTTTCTTTCAAACATCGGACCGAGGTTGGCCTGCATGCGGACGTCTCGTAAGACTTCCGCTCGTCTAAAAATAACTTTCGTGGACATGACATATCCCAAGGGCTGGACCGGGAGCCTCCTTCTCTGTCCCCTCATTTTCTCTTGGTACTACTGTTATTTCCTTTCAGTTTTAATTGCAAAAAATAATATATTATTTACTTAAATTGCAGATTAAAAAAAATTGGACATCTCGCATTATTATGTGCGTGGTTTGTAATTATAATTGTTGTTAATTTACGGCTTTTCACTGAAATTCATGAATCATTTTCTTTATTTATAGAATTCTGAGTATAGGAGGTTTTCACGTGACGTCATCGCCGCCATGCTAGTGGACGAAAACAAAAGATCTTTCATTAGCTTCTTTTGTTCGTCCACCAGAAGTCATACATCTCTCTATTGTTATTGGTGTCCCTAGAGGTCGGTTGAAAACGTCCTATTGTAGTCCGTCCTTGTGGTGGGCACAATATCAATTGGAGCTTTACTCCGTCGAATTACCCTCATAACCAAGGTTGCGATCCTCGCGAATAAAGATCGTTCCTGCCTAATGAAAAATGTAACTTGTGATAATCCTTATCAGCCTAAATTGCTATTTTTCCGGCACGTAGCAGAGGCCTGGTTGAGAGTGGCAAGCGCTTGGAGTGCCAAGTGATCGCGGTTTGTAAAAGTGCGAGCCGGGCACTGTACGGTCAGCTCAGCCTTCGCCGTGTACACAACTCCAGCTTCGTTTATTGTTATATCACGCGGAAATCATGAAAGTCTCATGCCTCCGTTAAGATGTATACGATAGCTTTCATTTACATTGTAAATAGTGTTTTTTTTTTCAATAAACCAAACCCCTAGAACCCCAATGGTCGCACCGCTGCCTTGGTCGGGGGTACCATTCCCCGGTGTTTTCCACTTCCTGGATTAAAGGGTGTTCGTGTCCGGCTCTTATGAATTGCTCTTCTCTTTATAATAGAGTTGATGTGTAAATGTTTTCGTACCCATTCCAATGCTGAATAAATGGCACGGTAGCTTGGCTGGCCGACGTGCCCAATATATCATTTTGGTCAAGTGTCCAGTTGAGTAATGGAGGCAAAATGTACTCACTCACTCACTCAACGTCCACTATAAAGGAATTAAAATATAACAACGCTGGTGTTCAATGCTTCCATTTTTAGATTGGGTTGGGTAAC
>NC_090894.1:28772437-28779937 GCF_036669925.1 Montipora capricornis
CCATGTTAATTAAGTTTTAATTAGAAAATAATTAGAAAATAGTTTTAATTAGAAAATAAAAATTAAATTATTTACGCCCATTCTGCAGAAAAAAAATGGGCATCTCGCATCATTTTGTCCGTAGTTTGTAATTATAAATGTTGTTAACGGCCTTTCACTGAAATTCATGATGTATATATGATTATTATTCCTAGATACTATATTTCATCATTTGTTTATTTATAGAATTCTCAGCGCTTGGAGTGCCAAGTGATCGCGGTTTGTAAGAGAGTGAGCCGGGCACTCTGCGGTCAGCCTTCGCCAGCTTCGTTTATTCTTGTATCGCGCTGAAATCATGAAAGTCTTATGCCTCCGTTAAGCTGTATACGATAGCGTTCATTTACAATGTAAATAGTGTTTTTCAATAAACCAAACCCCTGGAACCCCAATGGTCACACCGCTGCCTTGGTCAGGGGCACACGTTCCCTGGTGTTTTCCACCTACTGGTTTTAAAGGGTGCTCGTGTCCGGCTCTGATGCATGGCTCTTCTCCTTATAATAGAGTTGATGTTTCAATGTGTTTATACCCATTCCAATACTAAATAAATGGCATGGTAGCTTGGCTTGCCGACGTGCCCATATATCGTCTTGCTCGAGTGTCCAGTTGAGTAATGGAGGCCGAAAATGCACTCACTCAACGTCCACTATAAAGGAATTAAAACATAACAACGCTGGTGTTCAATGCTTCCATTTTGATATTGGGTTGGGTAACAAGTAGATTTATTATCCCTGAATTATTATATTGAAGCATTCAGTCAGCCGGGTTTTCATTCCGCACAGAAAGTGATGTGAGGTAATTACTAAGGCGATGGCAACTACAATAAAGAAGACCGACACTTAATTAATTTCTGTTTCCCTATGAACCCGGCCAAGAGTGACTACCGTCAAAGCAGGACCGTAGATCTCAGTCCTCAAATAAACGGAGTTCCGCTTTAGTTACTTGCACAGAATAAACTCTTAACTCCTTCACGCACTTCATTCATTCTCCACAAGTAAACAGCTGGATTAAGAGAAGGAGCTAAGAAGCAAAGCGAAAAAGAAACGTAAAACACTGCAGATGCTTCCAGGCAAGAAAGATTCTCTCTGCTTGACAAAACTGAAGCTATTCCAGCGACGAATGGAATCAGACAGACGGAAAATAAGGCAAAAATGTATAATATAGATTTGATAGACCTCTTGTATTTAGCCAAGTTTATTGCCGGTTGTCCAAAATTTTGGTTCCCTTGAACTTGTTGCTGGTGCTGACAAATTATTCGGTAGACTTTGTAATAAGCCAATGTTGTAATCAAGTAGCAGAGCAGCATAACCACAACACTGACAATAGTCAAAGCTATATGTAATCTTTCAAGCGACAAATAATGTCCAGCTACAAATAAAGCTGGAACGACTGGTAATAAAGCGACTATGAGGCAACGGCGGCGAGGCGTCATCAAGGACCGACTGCTCATGTGCAGCCAGCGTTCAATGGACAATAGCGTTATAAGAATTAATTCGACAGTGATAAAGAATGTTGCGCTCATGAACCCAACGTAAGTAACCATATCGGCAATTAAGACTTTCTGAGCGTCAAATACACCCGATTTGTCAAGAAACAGCAAAAAAATGAGAGCTATGAATGGTTGAACGATGAGTCCTGTGCAGAAATCCCTGAACGCCAAACCACTAAGAAGAACGTGAAGCCCTCCACTGCCACGGGGGACAAAACAAGTAAAACGATGCTGCTTGCGAAAATAATGGCAACATAAGTGTTATACTTTATGTCGGCCGCTTCGGTAACACAACAACGAATGTCGTAGTTGTCGGCAACAGAAAACCATCCTTTTCTGTTACACATGGCTTAGCTCAATGCTGGGTCGCCGCTTGATTATTCACTTAATTAAAAACCATTTTGCTCGTTTGTCTTCAACGGAAATGTTTTCTTTCTCTTCGCCTTTCGCTTTGAGTCTAAGTGGGCTAAACCTGCTAGCGTACTTTTGCGTTGAAGGCAAGCAGCGAAGATTAACTTCCTGGAAGACGGCGTCAGTATTGCCTAGCACGATTTTCATCCACAGTTATGTCTTAATAACGGAGTTTCCGATGATCGAAGGGTATATTATACCTCTTCTTTTTCTGCTTGGAAATGCAGGATATTAATTTATGACAATACCTGCTGATTTGCGTTTTTTTTTCTTACAGCTTTAATTGTATATTTCAATAAAACTTACATGAAAGTGAGGCTGACTTTGTTATGATACACACCTCCCTGCTTTTCCTATGTTAGTGATGTTGTTCAAGAGGGGGTTTTCGACTTCTCTTGGGACATTTTCATGTCCAGGAGAAATTGCAAGCAATGGTTATGCAAGAGTTTTGGGGGGTAATAGGGTGTATTATGGGTTTGTGCAAGGATTGAATGTTATCTTGAGAAGTTACTTCGTCATGTCAGGAAAGGATCGAACGGCAAGAAAATTGAAATATAGTCACTATAGGTTACCTGTTAAGCAAAGGTTTGTCCTTGAAAAACGATCGCAGATGGCGACAAGTATAATGTTAGAGTCAGAGTGAATAAGAATTTCTTCTCCTCCGCCGGAGGAGAAGAAATTCTTATTCACTCTGACTCTGACGGGTTTCTTTTTTTCCAATTAAAAGGGGAAGAAAATTGACATGGTGAACTTGATGTGTACTTTTTTGTCACTTTTTGGAACTTTCAACTTACTGTGTCAACAAATCTTTATTAAAAACAAATTCTTTACGTAAGGACTGACTTTAACATTTGCTTTGTCCTTTGAGTCAAGATGGGCGGGCCCTGTATACTGATCATTAACTATCGTCATGGGAAATGTTTTGTAAATGTCTTTTCGTCTTAAGGACGTTCGCGCCAAAATCTTCCTACGGTGAGATTTTCTTCATTTCTCTTCTTGAGTTATATCACGAAGCTACATAAAGTATATAACGGATCAGTAAAAGAAGCGTCGAAGCAGAAGGCTAAGAACCAGATCAGTTTTACAGGTTATTAATAAGTTACCTCGAATTGGGAAGGTGGCGCTGCAAGCATCTGTTTTAATCTTGTTTGTATTGAACTAGCAGATCAGACCGCGCATCCTAATTCCTTCATTCGCGCATAACTATAAGTTGTTTGCAAGCTGGGAGGTCCGCGTATAGCGAAAAACTGTGACCTCGGTCTTGAAAATGCTGACCTGGGCCGTAGGCCGAGGGCAGCTTTTTCAAGACCGAGGTCGCAGTTTTTCGATGTGCGGACCGACCCTCAGCTGGTAAATAACTTATTGATGTTTTTCCTCTCTCTCTCTCCCTTCCTCTCTGAAATCAGTTTTTTAATTGTTTACTCGCACCGCGCTTGATAGCGAATGTAGTATTAAAGCGACTTACAAACTGAACGTTTCTAAGAGAAATAATTTTATTTGAATTCTATTTCCAAACCTCTTGTCTAATAAAAAGTAACTTTTGTATGTAAACCGATTCGGTGTCAGAAAAAATGGAAATTTAAGGTCATCATACAAGCTCACGCAACCAAGGCTGGATGAGAAAATTCTGCCCGCTCCTGGAACCAATCAGATTGCAGGATTTGTTGACTTCCGTCCATTATCAGTCAAACAAACGCAGCGCTTTCTCTGTTTTTGTTGTATGGCGATATTTTAAGCCTAAGTTACTGTTGAAATCGTAAGCACTATTATCTGAAAGTATATCTTTTCAAAATAAAAATAAAAAATCCTAAAAAAAAATTACCTTATTGCCCATAATGATCCAAAGTTAATTAACAAAGTTTAATACCACTTGCTTTTGATGTCTTTCTTCTTGTTGGTGGTCCTTAAAGTAAAAGATTTGAGAAATAGCGGTTGAGAGTATGCTTTTAGTGAAATTTTACTGAATTCTTCTTGAAATAGTCACGACCCCAGAGAGCAAGTTGAGCAGTTCCTTGACTTCAGGCTAAAAGTCGGTTTAAAACATTTTCTATACAATTATTGATGATCCGCATATCCGTCTTATTCAAGACACGGAAATGTCCACTTTTTCTGTGTCATTGGCATAAATAATTTATTTGAAAATTAACAGTATTTTTTCTTTGTAATAAAGGATTATTTACATTATAAGCCGGATGTAATAAGAAAAGTACACAACAAGTGCATGATGTTTATTTTCTTCCCCAAAACATCGGGGTTTTTATTTGGAACAAGCAAACAAAAAGGAAAGATTATTAACTCTAACTCTAAAATACTTACCTAGACTCTGCGCTTAATTATTTTTCAAGAATGAACCTTTCAGTAATTTTATCCCTTTCCTGACGTGACGGAGTACCTTCTTAACTTAAAATAACTTATTACTTTGCAAGAGTGGTACACAATTCTACAAGAAAATTGTAATTGAAGTACATGATAAAAAAGGCCGGAATTTAAAAATATGATTAAAGCAAATCAGCAGGTTTTGTAATAAATAAATAAATAAATAAATAAATATGCTGCATTTCCACATAAAGATCAAATATAATATACCCTTCAGTCATTGGGAACTCCATTCTAAAGACTTTGCTGCTTGCTGCCGCACTCCGTCGGCGGTACTCGTGCCAGCTGTTAGGAGATAAGTCTTCGCTGCCTGCCTTCAGCTTGAAATTTGGCCAATTAACCCTGCTTTGACTTAAAAGGAAACGAAAATCGAAAGGAATTATCTTTCTTCAATGCAAACGAGCAGCTGTGCTGTTAAGTCAAATGAGAAAACGTGATCTAGCATAAAGCCGTAGCCATGTATAACAAAACAAGTTGTTTTTCATTGGACAACTTGGACCTTCGTTGTTGTTTTGCTGAGGCGGCCGAAATGAAGTACAAGACTTATTTTTCCATTATTTTCGCAAGCAGCATCGTTTTCCTTATTTTGTCCCCCGTGGCAGTGGTGGGAAATGCATTGATTTTGGCAGCGATTTGGAAAAGGACATTTCAGAGAACGCGGCTATACGTTCTTCTTAGTGGTTTGGCGTTCAGTGATTTTTGCATAGGACTCATTGTTCAACCATTACTGGCTCTTCTTTTTTTTCTGTTTCTTGACGAGTCAGGTGTAGTAGACGCTCAAAAAAACTTAAATGCCTATATCATAACTCATGTTGGGCTCATGAGCGGAACATTCTTTTCCAATGTCGAATTAATTCTTATAACACTGTTGTCCATTGAACGCTGGCTACATATGAGCAGACGGTCCTTAATGATGACACCTCACCGCCGTTGCCTTGCAGTCACTTTATTACTAGTCGTTCCAGCTTTTTTTGTAGTGTCAAATGTTGTGCAGCAATTGAGGCGTGGAAGGTTAGGTGTGGCTTTAACTATTATCAATGTTGTGGTTATAGTGCTCTGCTACTTGATTACGTCATTTGCTTACTACAAACTCTATCGAATCATTCGTCAGCACCAGCAACAAGTTCAAGGGAACCAATCTTCTCAAAATTTTGGACAACCGGCAATAAACTAAATACAAGAGGTCTGTCAAGTCTACGTTATACATTTTTGCTTTATTTTCTGTCACTTTAACTCCAGTCGTCGTATGGATAGCTTTTTTGTTAAGCAGAGCCGAGAATCTTTCTTGCCTGGAAGCATTTGCTGTGTTTTATGTTTCTCTATCGATTTGCTTCTTATCTCCTTCTCTTAATCCAGCTATTTATTTATGGAGAATGAATGAAGTGCGTGAAGGAGTTAAGAGTTTATTGTGTGCAAATGACTAAAACGAAACTATGTTTATTCGAGGACTGAAGTCGATGGTTTTGCTTTTCATATTGAGAATAATCTCGGGTTCAAAAGTCGGAAACAGAAATCATGGTCGTCTTCGTCCAATTATTTGGTAAATGTTGTGCAGACACGCTTTAACATGCTCCGCATTTTTGGCAATTCTCGTCCTCTCCAACGTCGTACATCGCAGACAAAACTATGCGAGCAATTGTAGCTGGTTACGATGTACCTTCTGGTCCAATTCTGGAGCATTTTACACAAATGTAGCGCCATACGACTTGAATATGTTGCCGAGCTCTTCATGGGCCTACAGCAAAACAAGCGTAATTTGCATCGACTACAAAAGAAGACGGACGATTGCTTTCTTAACACGTTCCGGCATTAGACGACACTCCCAGCCATCTGTATATTATCCAAACACCGTGGATACACTCCACGTGCCCCTGGAGGGAGATCTGGTATTCAAGCTCAACCCCGCCCCAAGGGACCATGTTTCGCGCTCTACCGGTTCAGCACAAAAGCCGCTAAGACCCAGGGTTTCCCGATCATGTCGCAACACAGGAAACCTTGTCTCGGTACCCTGTGTCCCGCAAAACAGCTTTGGCCGGCTGCACGCGCCTATGACTCTCAACCTGGTAAACGTGCGTTCCGTTAGACCTAAAAGTGCTGATCTCCTGGAGCTTGTTTGTGTTATGAAATCTGATGTCATTTGTCTGACTGAAACTTGGCTTACACCAGATGATGTTGCGGCTAGGAACCAGGCCACCCCGTCCTGTTACGCGCTGCTCGACCAGCCTCGCATAGGTCGAAAAGGCGGTGGTCTTGCTATCTTCTATATGGATAACCTATCAGTCAGTCGTGTGCGTGGTGGCGAGGAACCTTCATTTGAATACCTTTAGAGCGTTATTAAGTATGAGAAATTTCGGGTCAGAGTTGTCAACATATACCGTCCGCCCTACTCAGAGACACACCCTGCTACGGTGAACACGTTTATAACCGAATTCGGGCATTTCCTTGAATCCACCATTCTCTCTGCCCCTTGTGATTGTCAGCGATTTCAACATCCATGTCGATGACGCCAATGACCCAGAGCCTGCTATTTTTCTGGATCTCTTGGATTCAATGAACCTGAAGCAGCTCGTCACCGGGCCTACGCACGAACGCGGCCACACATTGCACTTGACAATCATACGAGAGACTGATTCTGTGGTACATGGAATCCCTTTGATCGGCCGCTTTTTTTCAGACCACGCTGTTGTCACCTGTCGGCTAAACTCGATTAAGCCAATTGTCCCTATGAAGACCGTTACGTACAGGAAACTAAAAGCAGTGGACATTGGTGAGCTGAGACGTGATCTGATCAACTCCAGATTGGCTGACCGGACTCCTGTTGACCTTGATGAATTAGTACACGCATATGATGATACTCTGGCATCATTGACTGAACGGCATGCACCCCTGCGCACACGCACTTTCACCAACAGACCGCGCATGCCTTGGTTTAATAATGACATTAAAGCGGCAATCAAGGAGAGACGCCGTGCTGAACGCAAATGGAAAAGGTCTGGTGTTCAAGAACACTTTCTCGCTTTTAAGCGCGCAAAGAACTACGCACCACTGGTTTTAAATCAGGCCAGGTCGTGCTACTTTGCTGACTTCATAATGGACAACAGTTATAATCAGGCAAAGTTGTTCAGGGCTACCAAATCTCTTCTATCCCAGCCGAGGTCATTCACTGTGCCACCTGGCTCTGATGTTGT
>NC_090894.1:28789937-28812437 GCF_036669925.1 Montipora capricornis
TTTTCATTATTTTCGCACGCAGCATCGTTTTACTTTTTTTGTCCCCCGTAGCAGTGGAGGGCTTCACTTTCTTCTGAGTGGTTTGGCGTTCAGTGATATTTGCATAGGACTCATTGTTCAACCAGTACTGGCTCTTCTTTTTTATCTGTTTCTTGACGAGTCAGGTGTAGTAGACGCTCAAATATTCTTAAATGCCTATATCATCATAACTCATGTTGGGCTCATGAGCGGAACATTGTTTTCCAATGTCGAATTAATTCTTCTAACACTGTTGTCCATTGAACGCTGGCTACATATGAGCAGACGGTCCTTGATGACACCTCGCCACCGTTGCCTGGCAGTCGCTTTATTACTGGTCGTTCCAGCTTTATTTGTAGTTTCAAATACTGTGCAGTATTTGAGGTTTGGAAAGTTAGATGTTGCTTTAGCTATTATCAATGTTGTGGTTATACTGCTCTGCTACTTCAGTACGTTATTTGCCTATTACAAAGTTTATCGAATAATTCGTCAGCACCAGCAACAAGTTGAAGGGAACCAATCTTCTCAAAATTTTGGACAACCGGCGATAAACGTGGCTAAATACAAGAGGTCTGTCAAGTGTATGTTATACATTTTTGCTTTATTTTCTGTCACTTTAACTCCAGTTGTCGTAGGGACAGCTTTTTTGTTAAGCAGAGCCGAGAATCTTTCTTGCCTGGAAGCATTTGCAGTGTTTTATGTTTCTCTATCGATTTGCTTCTTATCTCCTTCTCTTAATCCAGCTATTTATTTATGAAGAATGAATGAAGTGCGTGAAATAGGTACAAAAACATTTAAACATCAACTCTGTTATAAAGAGAGGAGCAATGTAGCAGAGCCTGACATGAAAACAACCAAAAACCAGCAGGTGGAAAAAAACAGGGAACGTGTACCACCGACCCAGGCAGTGGGGCGACCCTTGGTGTTCTAGGGTATCTTTTCATTGAAAAACACCTTTTACAATGTTAACCCCGATCCCCCTTCAATGGGGCCTTAGTTATGGTTCGTAGTGGTCTTGAGAGTGGTTTTCTTTGGGAAGGAACAATGATCTTTATTTGAATGCCACATGCATTCTTGGTTGTGAGGGTAATTCTACTGATAGCATAAAGCTCCAATAGACAGTGTGCCCACTACAAGATCAAGACTGAGTTCCATACCTTACTCTACTCTCCCCTACTTCTGCTGCTTTTCGTTCTTAGAGAAAATTAGAAATAAGGACGCCGTTGCTTCGAGATTCTCAGTCCCTGCGATTAAAGAAATTGACAATCGGGTAAGGTATGCAGAGAAGATGACATCTGGGCAGGTTTCCTTGGTGAACTGTTGGTCAAGAGTTAAGCTCTGGACGTTGACTCTGGTGGCCTTTAGAGTGCTTTTCATAAGAAAGGCACTAAAAGATATTTAATATTCGAGTTTCACAACTTTGGTTGTGACGGTCATTCGATCAACTAAAGCTCCGATGGATGGTGTGCCACAGGAACCTCAAGCTCAGTGAGGGAAAGCCAACAAAAATATAAGGATTTGTATCGGAATCCGATAAAATACCTCAAAAGATAATTTTACTGATGTTTAATGTCAATGCTTTGTTGCTCCCGCAGGCTTTCGGCCTCGAGGAGGCATCATTGGATGCCTCGCCTACATAGATTGGTTTTCAATTGAGAGTCGAAAGTAATTAGCGAATTGCTTTAGGTTTGCATTTGCATTTACATTGATGAACAGCTGGTCAAGAGTTTATTACGCTATCACTGAGACCTGAAAATGTGAATTTTGTAGGCCTCGTTTTTTCTGAATTAAAAAAAAAGGTGGATCACTTTCCAGTGGATAACTGTCGCAGAAACCAACTGATTTGTTCATGCACGACGTTAAAGTGATAGTGTTTAGTATATCCAAGGGATGGACGGGTAGATAGAAAGATAGATAGATAGATAAATAGATACACGGATAAATTGATGGGTATGACCAAATATATATCCTAAAAAAAGGGATAACTTCAATATTATTTTTTATTCACACTGTTTAAGAGTTATTAGCAAAGTGAACATACAAAAGAGGATTAAGAGAACGAAGATATATATGCACATAAAAAAAATAAATCAGTAATAACGCCAAATTAGCAATAGCTCAGTTTCGAATTAGCCACTGTCATGTTAAGTTCAAATGCGGTAAGAAGACCCCATATATTTCCACTTTCATAGTGGGCAAGAAAATTGGAGGTATCGATGGCATAAATATATAGAGTGTATATTATATATATATACATACACACACTCACACCTTATGACCAAAGAGGTGCAAGTATGGAGGTATATATGCACAGAAACCAATTGAGTTGTTCATGCATGACGTTAAAGTGATAGTGTTCAGTATATCCAAGGGACGAACGAACGCTTTTCATTTAACTAATATATTCCTATTTTTCACGTTGCCATGTTACCACCAATAGCGTAGCTCCTACTCTACTATAAAAACTACACGTAACCCATAATCCCTCGATTCGCTCTGACGAAGGGCTAACGCTCGAAACGTCAGCTTTTAGAATCTCTGTACGGTGGCCAATTTACATTATCAACTCCGTTGATAAAACCTAACTTTGTATACTACTTCCCCACCGACGCAGCACCATAGTTTCTTTAGAAACTACCCCTTCATTCCTTTATCCAAGGATTGATGGGTGAATGGCTGAACGGGCGGATAGATAGATAGATAGATAGATAGATAGATAGATAGATAGACAGACAGACAGACAGATAGATAGATCGATAGATAGACGGATAGGTTGATGGATCCTAAAAAAATGGATAACTTCAATATTATTTTTTATTCACACTGTTTAAGAGCTATTAGCAAAGTGAACATACAAGAGGATTAAGAGAACGAAGATATATATGCGCATAAATAAAAATAAATCAGTAATAAGGCCAAATTACCAATAACTCAGTTTCGAGTTAGCCACTGTCATGTTAATTTCAAATGTGTTAAGAAGACCTCATATATTTACACTTTCAAAGTGGGCAAGAAAATTGGAGGTATTGATGGCATAAATATAAGTGTATATAAATGCCAATATAAAGATAATTACAGAGTGTATATTATATATATATACATACACACACTCACACCTTACGACCAAAGAGGTGCAAGTATGGCGGTAAATATTATTACACGAAGAATATATAACCGTTATAATGTTAAATTATATAGATTTGTATTCCTTATAATCTGATGTTATTTTTGGGAGATGCTCCGAGCAATCTGGTTTTTTATGATATCTCCAATACTAGCCGGAGAATTGGTTTCATTCAGTGCCCATAAAAATGATAGATTAAAATGAATGAAGGAAATTATAAAAATAGCATCAAGGAATATTAAGCCCCCATGGCGTTAAATGACGTCGTGAATGTGACAATAGTACCCAACAAAAGCATTTTAATTTTCTTGCGCAAATAACATTGGGATCTTAATCGGAAGAAACAAACATTGAAACCTATAATCTGTTCTCAGCCAATCAGAAGCAAGTAATATTTTCATGTATACTAGTAATAGCTATCGCTAAGTGCCAACGAAACAGTCAATATAATAAATAGTTTGCAAATTTGTATCAGAGTTCCAAATCACCCAACATTAGTTGTAATTTTGTTTTTCGAAAGTACTGCAATTCAACTTATCTAGTTTAACAATAATACAATAACAGAAATTGCAGACCTTGTATCTCGAACAACAATGTAGATGTCAACGTGTTTTGCAGTAATATGGAAAGTACTGCAGTAATTTTTGAACGGCCGTAATTTTAACAGGAATGTACAATAATTAAGTTGAATAAAGTCATTGCCATGTAAAAAATCGCCAAAGAGTTTTCAGACTTTTCAGTGTGGAACATGTAACAGGGAATCAAACAAGTTGTTTCACTTGTAGAATTTATATTTTGCAAGATACAGCCATGAATTACAAGCCAAATTGATCGTTTAATTTTATACTTTGCAGACAACGTATCTTCTTTGAAAATTAAATTAAATTGTTCACGACTGACTCAATGGTTACAAAACGAAAAACAAACTGTTCTACTCCCCGGCCGAAATCCGAAATTTACAATAGCGGCCGATACGAACACGTACGCCGGTTTAGCTTTGAGCTCGTTCACTCAATATAGAACACGATGGTTCGAAAATAAACATTAAAAAAACACTCAAAGCAAGTGTACACAACACAATGGTCAAGGAAATCGGAAAAAATTTGTTTTCACTCACAGACAGACAGCCTTTATTTTAGTGCGATGAAAATAAAAGCTATGCAGCTTATGGGGTCGTGAATCCCCTCCGAACACAAGATCATCATTAGTGGCGCGCGTCATGCAAGTTTGGCTAATGACATCACACATCAAAACACGCGCTTTCATTGGTCCCTACTACTAAATCTCCAGGGAACATTACATTACACTTTCCACTGCACGATTGAGAATTTTTCTGCCTACTGCACTACTTCGCGCGGCATTAAGCTGGCCGCGTCGCATTCTTCGCTCGGCTTCCTCGTTGGCAATTATCAACTCTGAAAACGATTTACGAGGCAGTTATTGTATTTAAACGCACCGTCACTTCGCGTTATCAATCGTTGCCGGCTCAGTTTTTTTACACCTGTTTTTACGCTTTTTACAGTTGTTAAGTTACTAGGGTTTCACCAAGTTGTAGGCTAACCTCTGAATACACTGCCACTAATTTGCATAACAATACCATCCATTGTTTTCTGTTTCGTTCAGCAGTCTCTTCCAATGGCTCATTTCCGAGTTATTGCATGCTTCAGTTTCAAAGCGAGTCCTGGGGTACAATCATTCAAATGAAAATGAGTTCCGTGTTCCTATGTAAATCAAAGTCATTTCCCTTTCCTTGGTTGAGCAAAAAAGATTCACTTCGAAACCGAGACAAACTGCAACTTGGAAGTCGTCCATTTATTTCCCTCGCTGGCGCAGAAGTCAGGTGCGGTTGCAAACAATCAATGAACTTCCGCTTGAATCAAATAAAAGTTCTCAAAACAACGAACGTATTGACTGCTGTATACAACCCTTTTTTTCGTTTGGAGAACGATCCAGAAAACAATAGATGATATTCTTATGCAAATTAGTGGCAGGGTAGTATTTAGAGGTAAAACTACAACTTGAATGAAAGCCTGTAACTTCCCCATTGCAAAAAGGCGAAACAACAGGTTTAGTTAATTAATCTTGAAAACTCTGAGCCGGCAACGACAGTGCATTGAAATATGTTGAAATCAGATTTAATAAAGATTACAGATTTATATCATTTGTCCTTCCAAATAAAACTCCCATGTTATTTGCCCGACTCGAGAAAATTATTTTTTTCTTGTTGGGTACTTTTGTTATTTCCTTTCAGTTTACCATGTTAATTCAGTTTTAATTACAAAAAATAATATATTATTTACTCAAATTTCAATGCGAGCATTATTATGTGCGTGGATGTGCGTGGTTTATAATAGCCGTTTTGACGGTCAGTTTTTGCATTACAATGTAATCTAACGTGAATGCGAGGCAATTTCTGGTTAGAACTACAAAATAGCCCGAAATTGCCTCACATACATGCTAGATTATATTGTAATGCAAATGAGAAAACCGAACCCTGAAAACGGCTATCATAATTGTTGTTAATTAACGGCTTTTCACTGAAATCCATTAATTCATTTTCTTTATTTATAGGATTCTAAGTATTGTAGTCCGTCCTTGTGGTGGGCACAATATCAATTGGAGCTTTACTCCGTCGAATTACCCTCATAACCAAGGTTGCGATCCTCGCGAATAAAGATCGTTCCTTCCTAATTATAATGAAAAAATGAAACTTGTGATAATCGTTATCATCGTAAATTGCCTTTTTTCCGGCACGTAGTTGAGGCCTGGTTAAGAGTGGCAAGCGCTTGGAGTGCCCAGTGATCCGGCGGTTTGTAAACGAGTGAGCCGGGCACTCTACGGTCAGCTCAGCCTTCGCCGCTTACACAACTCCAGCTTCGTTTATTGTTATATAGCGCTGAAATCATGAAAGTGTTATGCGTCCGTTAAGCTGTATACGATAGCGTTCATTTACATTGTAAACAGTGTTTTTCAATAAACCAAACCCCTAGAACCCCAATGGTCGCACCGCTGCCTCGGTCGGGGGTAAACGTTCCCAGGTGTTTTCCACCTGCTGGTTTTATATAAGGGTGTTCGTGTCCCGCTCTGGTGAATTGCTCTCAGTCTCTTTATAATAGATTTGATCTTTCAATGTGTTCGTACCCATTCCAGTGATGAATAAATGGCACGGTAGCTTGGCTGGCCGAAGTGCCCATGTACCGTCTTGGTCGAATGTCCAGTTAAGTAATGGAGGCCGAAAATGCACTCACTCAACGTCCACTATAAAGGAATTAAAATATAACAACGCTGGTGTTCAATGCTTCCATTTTGAGATTGGGTTGGGTAACAAGTAGGTTTATTATCCCTGAATTATTATATTGAGGTATTCAGTCAGCCGGGTTTTCATTCCGCACAGAAAGTGATGTGAGGTATTTACTAAGGCGATGGCAACTACAATAAAGAAGACCGACACTTAATTTCTGTTTCCCTTTGAACCCGGCCAAGAGTGACTACCGTCACAGCAAGACCGTAGATCTCAGTCCTCAAATAAACGCAGTTCCGTTTTAGTCACTTGTACAGAATAAACTCTTAACTCCATCGCGCAATTCATTCATTCTCCACAAATAAAGAGCTGGACTAAGAGATGGAGATAAGAAGCAAATCGATAGAGAAGCATAAAACACTGCAGTTGCTTCCAGACAAGAAAGATTCTCGGCTCTGCTCAACAAAAAAGCTATCCCTCCGACGACTGGAGTTAAAGTGACAGAAAATAAAGCAAAAATGTATAACATAGACTTGACAGACCTCTTGTATTTAGCCAAGTTTATTGCCGGTTGTCCAACATTTTGAGAAGATTGGTTCCCTTGAACTTGTTGCTGGTGCTGACGAATGATTCGATAGACTTTGTAGTAAGCAAATGACGTAATCAAGTAGCAGAGCACTATAACCACAACATTGATAATAGTTAAAGCCACATCTACCTTTCTAAGCCTCAAATACTGCACAGCATTTAAAACTAGTAATATAGCTGGAACGACCAGTAATAAAGCGACTGCCAGGCAACGGCGGCGAGGTGTCATCAAGGACCGTCTGCTCATATGTAGCCAGCGTTCAATGGACAACAGCGTTAGAAGAATTGATTCGACATTGGAAAAGAATGTTCCGCTCATGAGTCCAACATAAGTTATGATGATATAGGCATTTAAGTGTTTTGGAGCGTCTACTACACCTGACTCGTCAAGAAACAGAAAAAAACAAAGAGCCAGTAATGGTTGAACAATGAGTCCTATGCAGAAATCACTGAACGCCAAACCACTAAGAAGAACGTGAAGCCACGTCCTCTGAAATGTCCTTTTCCAAATCGCTGCCAAGATCAATGCATTTCCCACCACTGCCACGGGGGACAAAACAAGGAAAAGGATGCTGCTTGCGAAATAAATGGAAACATAAGTCTTGTACTTCATTTCGGCCGCCTCAGCAAAACAACAACGAAGGTCGTAGTTGTCCAATGAAAAACAACTTGTTCTGTTATACATGGCTACGGCTTAATGCTAGATCACGTTTTCACACTTGACTTAAAAGCACTGTTGCTCGTTTGCATTGAAGAAAGATTATTCCTTTCGATTTTCGTTTCCTTTTGAGTCAAAGCAGGGTTAATGGGCCAAATTTCAAGCTGAAGGCAGGCAGCGAAGATTTATCTGCTAACAGCTGGCACGAGTACCGCCGACGGTGTGCGATTCTCAGCGGCAGCAAACAGCAAAGTCTTTAGAGTGGAGTTCCCAATGACTGAAGGGTATATTATATTTGATCTTTATGTGGAAATGCAGCATATTTATTTATTTATTTATTTATTTATTACAAAACCTGCGGATTTGCTTTAATCATATCTTTTAATTCCGGCCTTTTTTATCATGTTTTTTAATTACAATTTTATTGTAGAATTGTGTACCACTCTTGCAAAGTAATAAGTTAATTTAAGTTAAGAAGGTACTCCGTCACGTTAGGAAAGGGATAAATTTACTGAAAGCTTCATTTTAGAAAAACAATTAAGCGCAGAGTCTAGGTAAGTATCTTAGAGGTAGAGTTAATAATCTTTCCTTTTTGTTTGCTTGTTCCAAAGAAAAACCCTGATGTTTTGGGGAAGAAAATAAACATCATGCACTTGTTGTGTACTTTTTTTATTACATCCGGCTTATAATGTAAATAATCCTTTATTACAAAGAAAAAATACTGTTAATTTTCAAATAAATTACTTATGCCAATGACACAGAAAAACTGGACATTTCCGTGTCTTGAATAAGACGGGTATACGGATCATCAATAATTGTATAGAAAATGTTTTTAACCGACTTTTAGCTTGAAGTCAAGGAACTACTCAACTTGCTCTCTGGGGTCGTGACTATTTCAAGAAGAATTGTAAAATTTCACTAAACGCATACTCTCAACCGCTATTTGTCAAATCTTTAACTTCAAGGACCACCAACAAGAAGAAAGACATCGAAAGCAAGTGGTATTAAACTTTGTTAATTAACTTAGGATCATTATGGGCAATAAGGTAATTTTTGTTTTGGATTTTTTATTTATTTTGAAAAAATATACTTACAGATACTCTAGCTTACAATCTCGTCACAAAACAAAAACAGGTCTACTTACACAAACTGTCAAAATTGGGCCATTTTGCCGACAAAACGCAGCGTTTGTTAGACTGATAATGGGCGGAAGTCAACAAATCCTGCAATCTGATTGGTTCGGGAGGTTTCTTGCCAGTTTGTAGTTGCACACAAAACTTACACTGAACTTGATAAACAAAACGAGCCATATACTGATGAGAATCAACAGATAAACCATTCTTCTCTATCACATGAGAAACAAAGTCAGTAACTCGAGCAGGAGACGTGCGGATCACGTCATCATGGGAGAAGTCGCCTAGAGCAGAAAAAAGATATGAATCAATCTTATCACGATGAACAACAACTGAAGACCTTGAAACGGGAACCGAAGACGGAGCAACTGAGGTAACAGGTTCACTATCAGAATTAACAACAGACGATGCAGGAATAGCAGGAACAGAAAAGGGAACCTCAGGCGATGCAGGAGAAGAAGGAGTAGAAACAGTGGACACAAGAGCAGGAGACACGGAGGCTGAAGACGGCGAAGTAGAAACAGACACAGGACCAGAAACTTTAGCAGGAGACACGGACACGGAAGACGACGAGGTAGAAACAGCAGGTGCAGAACAAAGTGGACGGGGTTGAGGAGGGGCAGCCTTAGCAGCAACCTCCTCATCACCAGATGCCATTTCTCCATCATCAGATGCCATGGAAGCACCATCATCAGAATGAAGAACGTACTCAGGACTATCATCGTCACGAGCGAGAGGACCACCAACAAGAACTTCTGTGCCCGGATGAACAGAGCCCCAGACTTGCCTACACTCCCCAGCCAAATGACCGGGCTGATGACAACGACGGCACAGACCAGAGAGAGGGCAGACGACAGACGGAACATTGAGGGGGCTGACCAGCATACCACGCACGACAAGGAAAATCATGAACACCAACAAAATACGGCACTTCATAGTCCAAGGCTATCTTCACAACACGGTTGCTATTGTAGAGCGCGGGAAAACCATCCAAGTACTTCGCTTAACAGAAAGGACTTTACTCAAAAGAACTAACGAAACGGGAGATACCATCGTCTGATACTTCTGTAGGAAGATCTCGAAGATGGACATAGCGAACTTTCGCATCTGCATGTGAAACACGAATAGGCGTTTCACCGAAAGACAAGCCACGCTGAATCACTTCGTCACAAGATTCAGTGTCCTGAAAAGCCAAGCGAACAAGACCCGGACCACGCAGGAACTGAACAGCCACGAGCTTTTCTTGGTCAACAGCCTCCAGCAACTGTGGTAAGACAACCGACAAGCCAACGTAACGGTAAACTTCCTCAGGGAAGTATGCCAACAGACCATTAGGGTACGAAGAAAAGGACATGGCGCACACCCAATTTAGGGTTGGGTCCACGCCGTTCCCTCCCGGCAGGTACTTAGGACAGGACCCAAAAAATAAACAAAAAAGCCAATTAAACACAATAACACAGCCTTTTTTTTTTCATGAAAACAGCCTTTATTCACAATACTTTATTCACAAATTAAAAAGCACAAAAATTCACTAGAAACTAAGAGCCGGAGCAAAACAGCTTTGGCCAGCTGCACACGCCTATGACTCTCAGCCTGGTAAACGTGCGTTCGGTTGGACCTAAAAGTGCTGATCTCCTGGAGCTTGTTTGTGATATGAAATCTGATGTCATTTGTCTGACCGAAATTTGGCTTACACCAGATGATGTTGCGGCTAGGAACCAGGCCACCCCGTCCTGTTACGCGCTGCTGGACCAGCCTCGCATAGGTCGAAAAGGCGGTGGTCTTGCTATTTTCTATATGGATAACCTATCAGTCAGTCGTGTGCACGGTGGCGAGAAACCTTCATTTGAATACCTTGAGAGCGTTATTAAGTATGAGAAATTGTCAACATATACCGTCCGCCCTACCCAGAGACACACCCTGCTACGGTGAATACGTTTATAACCGAATTCGGGCATTTCCTTGAATCCACCATTCTCTCTGCCCCTTGTGATTGTCGGCGATTTCAACATCCATGTCGATGACGCCAATGACCCAGAGCCTGCTTTTTTTCTGGATCTCTTAGAGTCAATGAACCTGAAGCAGCTCGTCACCGGGCCTACGCACGAACGCGGCCACACATTGGACTTGATAATCACGCGAGAGACTGATACTGTGGTACATGGAATCCCTTCGATCGGCCGCTTCTTTTCAGACCACGCTGTTGTCACCTGTCGGCTGAACTCGATTAAGCCACCTGTCCATATGAAGACCGTTACGTACAGGAAACTACAAGCAGTGGACACAGGTGAGCTGAGACGTGATCTGATCAACTCCAGATTGGCTGACCGGACTCCTGTTGACCTTGATGAATTAGTACACGCGTATGATGATACTCTGGCATCCTTGACTGAACGGCATGCACCCCTGCGCACACGCACTTTCACCAACAGACCGCGCATGCCTTGGTTTAATAATGACATTAAAGCGGCAATCAAGGAGAGACGCCGTGCTGAACGCAAATGGAAAAGGTCTGGTGTTCAAGAACACTTTCTCGCTTTTAAGCGCACAAAGAACTACGCATCACTGGTTTTAAATCAGGCCAGGTCATGCTACTTTTCTGACTTCATAATGAACAACAGTGATAATCAGGCAAAGTTGTTCAGGGCTACCAAATCTCTTCTATCCCAGCCGAGGTCATTCACTGTGCCACCTGGCTCTGATGTTGTCTCCCTGGCTAATGAAGTTGGGGATTTCTTTGCTGACAAAGTCTCACGGATGCATGCTGCCCTAGATGGTAATTAGGGTGCAGTCGACGATGACGGTCTCGAAAATGGTAACTGTTCTGTCTCGCTCGAAAAATTTAACATCTTATCTCCAGAGGATGTAAGAGGTCTGATTTGTCGCGCAGCCAAAAAGTCTTGCCCACTGGATCCGATGCCAAATACTCTGGTCACTCAGTGCCTTGACGAGCTGACTCCTGTACTGACCGCTCCTCGCTTCAGTCGGGTCATTTCGCTTAGAAGTGGAAGGAAGCTTTAGTTACACCTCTTCTGAAAAAGGCATGTTTGGACCAGGCGAAGGCGAACTTGCGCCCCGTGAATAACCTGGCATATGTTTCGAAGCTCACTGAATCTTCCGCTGCTACTCAGCTAGAGAAACATATGCTTGAAAATGGATTGTACCCTTTACATCAGTCCTCCTATCGAAAGAACCACAGCACTGAGACAGCACTGTTAAAAGTGCGTAACGATATCCTACTTAATATGAATGGTCAGCAGGTCACTCTACTCGTGTTACTTGATTTCAGTGCCGCGTTCGACACTGTAAATCGTAGCATGCTTCTTAGAGTGGTCCGCTCTAAACTGGGGGTAGGGGGTACTGTCCTTGCATGGCTTGGCTCTTATCTCTCGGGTCGTCCTCAGCGAATTACTCTGGATGGCACACGGTCACGGACATACCAACTTGACTCGGGAGTTTCTCAGGGTTCCTGCCTAGGCCCTCTGCTGTTTAATATATACGTGAGTGGCCTATTTGACATTGTCAGTAACCACGCCCCTATTGCGGTGCATGCCTATGCTGATGACTTCCAAGTCTACCTTTCCTTCAGTCCCTTAAGCTGTGTCAACGAGGAGCAAGCAGTTCAAGTTATACAGGACTGTGTAGCAGATATAAAGTACTGGGCATGCCAACATAGTCTCATGCTTAATGACGCGAAAACAGAACTTTTAGTGTTAGTAACGCGCCAACAACTTAGCAAAACTAATATCAGCCATCTGAGGGCTGGCGATGCGACTGTTGCTGCCTCCACATCTGTGAGGAACTTAGGTTCATATCTTGATAAGAACTTTACTATGGCCATGCATGTTACTAAGACCTGTAGCGCAGCATTTTTCCACCTTCATAACATTAGGCAGATAAGGAAGTTTCTATCACACGAAGCCACAGAAACACTTATTCACGCGTTTGTTACTAGTAAAGTCGACTATTGTAATAGCCTTCTGTACGGTCTTCCCGCCTATCATATCGCTAAGCTGCAAAGGGTACAGAACGCGGCAGCGCACTTAATATTTGAAGAGTCTAGGTTTTGCCACATAACCCCATTGTTAAGACAATTACAATGGCTGCCTACCCATTACTGCATAATATTCAAGATATTATTGATAGCTTTTAAAGTTATCCACGGGCTGGCTCCAGAATACATTAGTTGCCTTGTACGTATCCGGTCTCAGGGGAGATATAATTTATGTAGCCAGGAAGGCATCATCCTTGACGGATTACATACATCTCGCAGGACCTATAAGACACTCGGTGACCACTCCTTTGAGGTAGCGGCACCGAAACTTTGGAACGATGTACCGGCTACTATTAGGTTAGCATCTATAGTTTTAAATAAGATCTCAAGACCCATCTCTTTAAACAAGCATTTTTAGAATAATTCTTTTTATTGTTAGGATATTAGGCTATTATTTCTACTATTTATTGTAAATATTATTATGCATGTAATTCTTTTTGATAGTATAAGATTGTAAAGCACATTAGATCATTGCGTCATGGTAATGCGCTATAGAAATCAATAAATTATTATTATTAGTTAATCGTAATTGCGTCAATATGATAATAATTCAGGAATAATAAACCTTGTTACCAAGGCCAATCTCAAAATGAAACATTTGCCTCCATTACTCAACCGGTCACTGGGCGCTTTGGCCAGCCAAGCTACCGTGCATTGGAATAGCTACAAAAACAATAAAACATCAACTCTGTTATGAAGAGAGGAGCAATGTAGCAGAGCCTGACACGAAAACAACCAAAAACCAGCAGGTGGAAAAAAACAGGGAACGTGTACCCCTGACCAAGGCAGTGGGGCGAGTCTTGGTGTTCTAGGGTATTTTTTCATTGAAAAACGCCTTTTACAATGTAAATGAACATAGAACACCAGCGTTGTTATATTCTAACTCCTGTATTTAAACATTGAGTTATGAGGCCCTGTCAGGGGTTATCGGGATACGGGAGCGCGGTGTATACATAGCATTATAGGGATACAAATCAAGGGAATTAACGGGATACAGGAAATTTGGGCCAAAAATTAATGGGATCCGGGATACGAAGTTATTGCATGCCTCAGTTTCAAAACGAGTCCTGGTGCACAATCATTCCAATGAAAATGAGTTCCGTGTTCTTATGTAAATCAAAGTCAGTTCACTTTCAATGGTTGAGCAAACAAGATTCACTTCGAAACCGAGACAAACTGCAACTTGGAAATGGTCCATTTATTTCCCTCGCTGGCGCAGAAGTCAGGTGCGGTCGCAAACAATCAATGAACTGATCAATGAAGTGAGCGCTCACTTAGCTTCCGCTTGAATCAAATAAAAGTTCTCAAAACGTAGTGACTGCTGTATACAACCCTTTTTTCTCGTTTGGAAAAAAATCCAGAAAACAATAGATGATATTCTTATGCAAATTAGTGGCAGGGTAGTATTTAGAGGTAAAACTACAACTTGAATGAAACCCTGTAACTTCCCCATTACAAAAAAGCGAAACAACAGGTTTAGTTAATTAATCTTGAAAACTCTGAGCCGGCAACGACAGTGCATTGAAATATGTTGAAATCAGATTTAATAAAGATTACAGATTTCTATCATTTGTCCTTCCAAATAAAACCCCCATGTTATTTGCCCGAATCGAGAAAATAATTTTTTTTCTTGTTGGGTACTACTGTTAAATCCTTTCAGTTTTAATTGCAAAAAAAATATTATTTACTTAAATTCCAGATTAAAAAAAATTGGACATCTCGCATTATTATGTGCGTGGTTTGTAATTATAATTGTTGTTAATTTACGGCTTTTCACTGAAATTCATGAATTCATTTTCTTTATTTATAGAATTCTGAGTATAGGAGGTTTTCACGTGACGTCATCGCCGCCATGCTAGTGGACGAAAAGAAAAGATCTTTCATTAGCTTCTTTTGTTCGTCCACCAGAAGTCGTACATCTCTCTATTGCTATTGGTGTCCCTAGAGGTCGGTTGAAAACGTCCTATTGTAGTCCGTCCTTGTGGTGGGCACAATATCAATTGGAGCTTTACTCCATCGAATTACCCTCATAACCAAGATTGCGATCCCCGCGAATAAAGATCGTTCCTGCCTAATGAAAAATGTAACTTGTGATAATCCTTATCAGCTTAAATTGCTATTTTGCCGGCACGTAGCAGAGGCCTGGTTGAGAGTGGCAAGCGCTTGGAGTGCCAAGTGATCGCGGTTTGTAAGAGTGTGAGCCGGGCACTCTACGGTCAGCTGAGCCTTCGCCGTGTACACAACTCCAGCTTCGTTTATTGTTATATCACGCGGAAATCATGAAAGTCTCATGCCTCCGTTAAGATGTATACGATAGCTTTCATTTACATTGTAAATAGTGTTTTTTTTTCAATAAACCAAACCCCTAGAACCCCAATGGTCGCACCGCTGCCTTGGTCGGGGGTACCATTCCCCGGTGTTTTCCACTTCCTGGTTTTAAAGGGTGTTCGTGTCCGGCTCTTATGAATTGCTCTTCTCTTTATAATAGAGTTGATGTGTAAATGTTTACGTACCCATTCCAATACTGAATAAATGGCACGGTAGCTTGGCTGGCCGACGTGCCCAATATATCATTTTGGTCAAGTGTACAGTTGAGTAATGGAGGCAAAATGTACTCACTCACTCACTCAACGTCCACTATAAAGGAATTAAAATATAACAACGCTGGTGTTCAATGCTTCCATTTTGAGATTGGGTTGGGTAACAAGTAGGTTTATTATTCCTAAATTATTATATTGAGGCATTCAGTCAGCCTGGTTATCATTCAGCACAGAAAGTGATGTGAGGTAATTACTAAGGCGATGGCAACTACAATAAAGAAGACCGACACTTAATTTCTGTTTCCTTTTGAACCCCGCCAAGAGTGACTACCGTCAAAGCAGGACCGTAGATCTCAGTCCTCAAATAAACGGAGTTCTGTTTTAGTCACTTGCACAGAATAAACTCTTAACTCCATCGCGCAATTCATTCATTCTCCACAAATAAAGAGCTGGACTAAGAGATGGAGATAAGAAGCAAATCGATAGACAAACATAAAACACTGCAAATGCTTCCAGGCAAGAAAGATTCTCGGCTCTGCTTAACAAGAAAGCTATCCCTACGACGACTGGAGTTAAAGTGACAGAAAATAAAGCAAAAATGTATAACATAGACTTGACAGACCTCTTGTATTTAGCTAAGTTTATTGCCGGTTGTCCAAAATTTTGAGAAGATTGGTTCCCTTGAACTTGTTGCTGGTGCTGACGAATTATTCGATAGAGTTTGTAGTAAGCAAATGACGTAATGAAGTAGCAGAGCACTATAACCACAACATTGATAATAGTTAAAGCCACATCTAACTTTCCAAGCCTCAAATACTGCACAACATTTGAAACTAGTAATAAAGCTGGAACGACCAGGAATAAAGCGATTGCCAGGTAACGGCGGCGAGGTGTCATCAAGGACCGTCTGCTCATATGTAGCCAGCGTTCAATGGACAACAGTGTTATAAGAATTAATTCGACATTGCAAAAGAATGTTCCGCTTATGAACCCAACATAATTTACGATATAGGCATTTAGATGTTTTTGAGCGTCTACTACACCTGACTCGTCAAGAAACAGAAAAAAACAAAGAGCCAGTAATGGTTGTACAATGAGTCCTGTGCAAAAATCACTGAACGCCAAACCACTAAGAAGAACGTAAAGCCACGTCCTCTGAAATGTCCTTTTCCAAATCGCTGCCAAGATCAATGCATTTCCCACCACTGCCACGGGGGACAAAATAAGTAAAACGATGCTGCTTGCGAAAATAATGGCAACATAAGTCTTGTACTTTATGTCGGCCGCCTCAGCAAAACAACAACGAATGTCGTAGTTGTCCAATGAAAAACAACTGTTATACATGGCTACGCTTAGTGCTAGATCACTTTTCCTCACTTGACTTAAAAGCACTGTTGCTCGTTTGCATTTGAAGAAAGATTATTCCTTTCGATTTTCCTTTTTGAGTCCAAAGCAGGGTTAATTGGCCAAATTTCAAGCTGAAGGCAGGCAGCGAAGATTTACCTCCCAACAGCTGGCATAAGTACCGCCGACGGGTGCGATTCTCAGCGGCAGCAAGCAGCAAAGTCTTTAGAATGGAGTTCCCAATGACTGAAGGGTACATTATATTTGATCTTTATGTGGAAATGCAGCATATTTATTTATTTATTACAAAACCTGCTGATTTGCTTTAATCATACTTTTGAATTCCGGCGTTTTTTATCATGTACTTTAATTACAATTTTCTTGTAGAATTGTGTACCACTCTTGCAAAGCGTGATAAGTTATTTTAAGTTAAGAAGGTACTCCGTCACGTCAGGAAAGGGATAAATTTACTGAAAGCTTCATTCTTGAAAAATAATTAAGCGCAGAATCCAGGTAAGTATCTTAGAGTTAGAGTTAATAATATTTCCTTTTTGTTTGCTTGTTCCAAATAAAACTCCGATGTCTTGGGGTAGAAAATAAACATCATGCACTTGTTGTGTACCTTTTTAATACATCCGGCTTATGATGTAAATAATCCTTTATTAAAAAGAAAAACTACTGTAAATATTCAAATAAATTATTTATGCCAATGACACAGAAAACTGGACATTTGCGTCGCAACAGGATCTCTTGTCTTTTGAATAAGACGTGTATGCGGATCATCAATAATTGTATAGAAAATGTTTTTAACCGACTTTTCGACTGAACTCAAGGAATTACTCAACTTGCTTTCTAGGGTCGTGAATATTTCAAGAAGAATTGTACAATTTCACTAAACGCATACTCTCAATCACTATTTCTCAAATCTTTTACTTCAAGGACCACCAAGAAGAAGAAAGACATCAAAAGCAGGTGGTATTAGGGTTTTCCGATTTAGCGGAAGTCCTACGGAAGTGGAACTTACCGATTTCAAGTTTACATAAAGAAATGTATATGAATAACTAAATCGGCTGTTTAAATGAAGTCTTCTATCAATCAAATCAATTACATTCAGTCAGAAGCATTATACTCGACGGCTGTGACGTTTTTGGCTCACATTTCCGATTATAATATTTGGGCAATAACAAAAGCAACAAAAAATAGGCAGGATTCCTCCATTTTAATAAGTCAACAAAGGCAAGTATAATCAGATAGAACATGACTGTGTGGGCACCCTTGAGAGCATAAAACGATAAGGTCATGTGACTAGCCAAAGATCTGATTGTCCAGTCAAGAATTGTCACTTAAGATTTGAGAGATTTTTTCCGAATTTGAGGGACCATTCTGCACCCGTAATGACATTTAAGAAATTCAGCAGTGATACTCACTTCTCCTTTTCTTTGCCTAGCGTGTAATCTCTTCGGTAAAGCTCTCCTTTTTCTCCAAGGAACTCCCAATTCCATTTCAAAAACGCTAGAACCGCTCGCCAGTCACGTAACTTCACGTCCTTTAAGTTCAGCTTTGAGAATCAGCTTGTCCTCCAATTTACTATATATACTTGCGGTGTGCTGCGTTGGGTGTCCTGTGCAAGAGTTTTTCTTTGCTCCTGCGCGTAGAACTCTCGACAACTGTGTTTCTAAGTCCTCTAGAGATTGGTTGCAAACCATCTACACATAATTTTCAGCATTCGCTCACTGGTTGAAACAATAAGCCTTCTAATTCTCCCGTGGCCTGATAAGATGAGTGCTTCATTAGATCCACACTCTTGTCAGCCATCACGAACACCGTTTTGTTCTCTTTGGGAATAACGCTAATTAGCTGTTCCACTTCAGGATCAGAATTATTTTAATTGTCGCAAAAAAGGCCGGTAACTGCTGATTACCCTGTCTTCTTTGTTAGCCGTGACTTAAGACAAAACATTTCCCATTTCCCATCTTGACTCAAAGGACAAAGCAAATGTTAAAGTCAATGCTTACGTAAAGAATTTGTTTTTAATGAAGACTTCTTGACATGGTAAGCTATAAGTTCCAAAAAGTGACAAAAAAGTACACATCAAGTTCACGATATCAATTTTCTTCCCCTTTTAGTTGGAAAAAAGAAACCGGAGGAGAAGAAAATTATTCACTCTGACTCTAACATTATACTTGTCGCCATCTACGATGGTTTTTCAAGGACAAACCTTTGCTTAACAGTAAACATATAGTGACTATATTTCAAATTCTTTCCGTTCGATCCTTTCCTGATGACACGACGAAGTACCTTCTCAAGATAGCTCATGCATTAGGGCCTCTTTCAGTGACGAAGCTATTTTTAAGGAGGCATCTGTTTGGCCCGACTGTAATGACGTAATGACATTTTGAACATGTGCAGCAGTGGGAACGAGAAGTTAAAATAGCTTTGAAAAACTAAAAATACATTTGAAAAAACTATTATGGGGCATGGGGATCCGTTCTCTCATCTCACCCTCTCTTGGACAACATAATACATTAACATAAGAAAAGCAGGGAAGTGTGTTTCATAACAAAGTCAGCCTCACTTTCATGTAAATGCCAGGTAACTAAGCACATAAAGTACAACACTTATTTTCGCAAGCAGCATCGTTTTACTTGTTTTGTCCCCCGTGGCAGTGGTGGACATTTCAGAGGACGTGGCTTTACGTTCTTCTTAGTGGTTTGGCGTTCAGTGATTTTTGCATAGGACTCATTGTTCAACCATTACTGGCTCTTCTTTTTTTTCTGTTTCTTGACGAGTCAGGTGTAGTAGACGCTCAAAAAAACTTAAATGCCTATATAATATTTACTTATGTTGGGCTAATGTGCGTAACATTCTTTTCCAATGTCGAATTAATTCTTCTAACACTGTTGTCCATTGAACTCTGGCTACACATGAGCAGACGGTCCTTGATGACACCTCGCCATCGTTGCCTGGCAGTCGCTTTATTACTGGTCGTTCCAGCTTTATTTGTAGTTTCAAATACTGTGCAGTATTTGAGGTTTGGAAAGTTGGATGTTGCTTTAGCTATTATCAATGTTGTGGTTATACTGCTCTGCTACTTCAGTACGTTATTTGCTTATTACAAAGTTTATCGAATAATTCGTCAGCACCAGCAACAAGTTCAAGGGAACCAATCTTCTCAAAATTTTGGACAACCGGCGATAAACGTGGCTAAATACAAGAGGTCTCTCAAGTGTATGTTATACATTTTTGCTTTATTTTCTGTCACTTTAACTCCAGTTGTCGTAGGGACAGCTTTTTTGTTAAGCAGAGCCGAGAATCTTTCTTGCCTGGAAGCATTAGCAGTGTTTTATGTTTCTCTATCGATTTGCTTCTTATCTCCTTCTCTTAATCCAGCTATTTATTTATGAAGAATGAATGAAGTGCGTGAAATAGGTACAAAAACATTTAAAAATCAACTCTGCATGTTATAAAGAGAGGAGCAATGCAGCAGAGCCTGACATAATAATAATAATAATGATAATAATGATAATAATTCAGGGATAATAAACCTTGTTATCAAGGCCAATCTCAAAATGAAACATTGAACACCGACGTTGTTATATTTTAACTCCTTTATAGTGGACGTTGAGTTATGATCGTGTTAAGAGCTTGCATTGCCACCATTACTCAACCGGACACTGAAGGAAGATAATATATGGGCACTTTGGCCAGCCAAGCTACCGTGCATTGGAATAGGTACAAAAACATTTAAACATCAACTCTGTTATAAAGAGAGGAGCAATGTAGCAGAGCCTGACACGAAAACAACCTAAAACCAGCAGGTGGAAAAAAACAGGGAACGTGTACCCCTGACCAAGGCAGTGGGGCGACCCTTGGTGTTCTAGGGTATTTTTTCATTGAAAAACGCCTTTTACAATGTAAATGAACATAGAACACCAGCGTTGTTATATTTTAACTCCTGTATTTAAACATTGAGTTATGAGGCCCTGTCAGGGGTTATCGGGATACGGGATAGCATTGTATAGATAGCATTATGATGATACAAACCAAGGGAATTAAAGGGATACAGGATATTTGGGCCATAAATAAATGGGTTCCGGGATACGAAGACCCCTCCTTCCCCCCCCCCCCCCCCCCCCCCCGATCCCCTTCAATGGGGCCTTAGTTATGGTTCATAGTGGTCTTGAGAGTGCTTTTCTTTGGAAAGGAACAATGATCTTTATTTGAATGCCACATGCATTCTTGGTTGTGAGGGTAATTCTACTGATAGCATAAAGCTCCAATAGACAGTGTGCCCACTACAAGACCAACACTGAGTTCCATACCTTACTCTACTCTCTCCTACTGCTGCTGCTTTTCGTTCTTAGAGAAAATTAGAAATAAGGACGCCGTTGCTTCGAGATTCTCAGTCCCTGCGATTAGAGAAATTGACAATCGGGTAAGGTATGCAGAGAAGATGACATCTGGGCAGGTTTCCTTGGTGAACTGTTGGTCAAGAGTTAAGCTCTGGACGTTGACTCTGGTGGCCTTTAGAGTGCTTTTCATAAGAAAGGCACTAAAAGATATTTAATATTCGAGTTTCACAACTTTGGTTGTGACGGTCATTCGATCAACTAAAGCTCCGATGGATGGTGTGCCACAGGAATCTCAAGCTCAGTGAGGGAAAGCCAACAAAAATATAAGGATTTGTATCGGGATAATTTTACTGATGTTTAATGTCAATGCTTTGTTGCTCCCGCAGGCTTTCGGCCTCGAGGAGGCATCATTGGATGCCCCGCCTACATAGATTGGTTTTCAATTGAGAGTCGAAAGTAATTAGCCAATTGCTTTAGGTTTGCATTTGCATTTAGATTGATGAACAGCTGGTCAAGAGTTTATTACGCTATCACTGAGACCTGAAAATGTGAATTTTGTAGGCCTCGTTTTTTCTGAATTAAAAAAAAAGGTGGATCACTTTCCAGTGGATAACTGTCGCAGAAACCAACTGATTTGTTCATGCACGACGTTAAAGTGATAGTGTTTAGTATATCCAAGGGATGGACGGGTAGATAGAAAGATAGATAGATGGATAAATAGATACACGGATAAATTGATGGGTATGACCAAATATATATCCTAAAAAAAGGGATAACTTCAATATTATTTTTTATTCACACTGATTAAGAGCTATTAGCAAAGTGAACATACAAAGGAGGATTAAGAGAACAGAGATATATATGCACATAAATAAAAATAAATCAGTAATAACGCCAAATTAGCAATAGCTCAGTTTCGAATTAGCGACTGTCATGTTAATTTCAAATGCGGTAAGAAGACCCCATATATTTCCACTTTCATAGTGGGCAAGAAAATTGGAGGTATTGATGGCATAAATATATGGAGTGTATATTATATATATATACATACACACACTCACACCTTATGACCAAAGAGGTGCAATTATGGAGGTATATATGCACAGAAACCAACTGAGTTGTTCATGCATGACGTTAAAGTGATAGTGTTCAGTATATCCAAGGGATTGATGGGTGAATGGCTGAACGGGCGCATAGATAGACAGATAGATAGATAGATAGATAGATAGATAGATAGACAGACAGACAGACAGATAGATAGATCGATAGACAGATAGATTGATGGATCCTAAAAAAATGGATAACTTCAATATTATTTTTTATTCAAACTGTTTAAGAGCTATTAGCAAAGTGAACATACAAGAGGATTAAGAGAACGAAGATATATATGCGCATAAATAAAAAATAAATCAGTAATAAGGCCAAATTACCAATAACTCAGTTTCGAG
>NC_090894.1:28829937-28834937 GCF_036669925.1 Montipora capricornis
TAAATGAAAAGCGTTCGTTCATTAATACCGTGAGGATTAAGGGTGCCAATTTAGACTTCGACGTCTATGTAGTGATGATTCTGATTTTTCCAGCATATCAGAGGAGATGTGCAAGTTCTTCGAAAAACGTGGCTATCCTGTCTCTGTGGTCAAAGCGGGCCATCATCGCGCCCAAAAATTTGATCGACAGTCAGCACTACAAACGTCACAAAAAGATAAGAATGACAGAATTCCATTCACCCTCACTTTCCATCCTCATAATCACGCAGTCAAAGTATCATTCTTAACAACTTTAAATTACTCCAAAATGATCCCGAGACTGGTAGAATCTCTTCGCAACCTCCACTTATTTCATTCAAACGCGACAAAAACGTAGGCAACTTTTTAGTTACAAGCGCGCTCCAAACTAACGAGCAACCCGGCACTTTCAAATGTGCGCGCTCACGATGCAAAACTTGTCCTTTTACTCTTATCACTAGCAAAACATCGGGATCTAAGCGATCTCTTAAGATCACCGATCGTTTCGCATGTACCTTCGCAAAATGTCATTATTGCATAACCTGTACGTTATGCCGATAAATCATACATTGGTGAGACAGGTCGACGACTAGGTGACCGATTCCACGAACACCTTCTCGATGTTGTAAAGAATGCCAAGGATGCATCTAAGCCAGTCGCTTGTCAATTTAATTTCCGTAACCACTCCAAAAAGCACATGGCAGTCTGCGGGCTTTCCCTACATCAAAGTACGACGGAAAGCCGCAAGCATCTGGAACAAACATTCATCTTCCAAATCGGCACCCTTAATCCTCACGGTATTAACGAACGCTTTTCATTTAACTAATGTATTTCTATTTTTCACGTTGCCTTGTTAACACCAATAGCGTAGCTCCTACTCTACTATAAAAACTACTCATAACTCACAATTCTCGATTCGCTCTTACGAAGGTCTAACGATCGAAACGTCAGATTTTAGAATCTCTGTACGGTGGCCAATTTACATTTACATTGGGAACACAAGCAAATATTCAAAGGGAACAAGGACCCCCTCCCCCCTTCCTTCCTTCCTTCCTGGGAGGGCCTCAAGAAGTGTATGGTCCATCCCTTTTCAGCGGGTGATGCATTTAACAAAATTTGTTTCAAATCTTTTTTGCCATGAGTCTAGCATACTTCTGTTGGGGGTGGAGGGGGTGGAGGGGGTGGCGTCCTTCCTTACTTAACCTGAGACCATTCTACCCTACCGAACATAGCTCTGAAATACTGTTCCTAACTTTATGCTACTGAAAGTAGTTAACTTGAGCCAAAAAGGCCCTTGGAATAAGCCCCTGGTTATGAAGACTTCCTACGGGTGAACAGAAATTTCATGTCGTGACAAGTCTCATGTGGTCATATGATCATGAGTGGTAGTTCCATCAAGATCAATGTTCAAGTGGTGTTACCTTTTCAATGTAGTCAATGGTTCGTCTCCTGGTTTTTCTCCAGTCTGAGGGTTGACTGTTGTAATGGAACACCTTTATGAACAGAAAATGATTTTTTTAAAATCAAAGATTATGATAACAAATGGAAACAACCAAAACTGAACGTAGGGGGATTTCATTTAATAGCACATTTGGGGGGGGGGGGGGGGGGGGGGGAAGGGGGCTGCCAAATTACATGCCTGGAAAGTCCATAACTCCATCCCCCCAAAAGTACCGGGATGCGCCCTTTGGGTTCAGGGAACAATAAGGCACAAAAATTAACAACGGAAACAATGGAACCTAATCCTAAACACAATAGAACAGCACCCCATACTTGTCCAATGAAATTAGACGTCATAAACAGTGCGTGGTATCTGCCCCTGGACCATATCATAGTTAGTGGAGGGAGACTAACTATGACCATATCACTGACTTTATTTGTCATTTTGCTTTTTCGTCTGCAGAGTCTGCTTTTCTATTGGTCAGTGCCAAGAGCACGGACTCTGGTCACAGCCAAAAATATGTGCAGTTGCGGTAATGGTATCAACCATTGTTGTTTCAAATTTCTGAGAATACACAGAAGAGCCAGAAGTCTTTGATTCATGGACTTGCTGCTTTGGCTGTGGCCAGAGTCTGTCATGTTCTTGGCACAGAGCAAAAGAAGAGAGGACTCTGGGGAAGAGAATAGTCATTTCGTTGAAGACCACACAAAAAAGCACCATATGTTATAAGGGAATCTTTGCTGACATCATTTTTTAAACTCTTTTTCTTTCATTGACATACAAGTTTTCCCACAGAAGGCAAATTGACTTCAAAAGGTAAAAGAACTTGTTTAACTTAGTTAAATCCAATTTTAAGTCTTTCAGCTCTGATGATGAGCCAGTTATTAGCCATCAAAAACTAATAAAAAGCGCTAATAATTCCATGCATCCACATGAGCCGATCCTGAATTGGGCCATTTCATGCTGCTGTTTAAACAGCGGACGGTAAAAAAATCAATCAAAATATAAAACCCTCAAGCAGTGCATACAGTTAGATCAAAGCGACTAAAGTAGCTGAAAGCAAGCCTGGCAAAATCCAGACCTAAAAGGGATTCAAACCCATGACCATGTAACATAAACCCTTCTCCAAAATGGCGGCCAAAAAATCAAATAAGTTAAAATTAAAAACTGATACCAGAAATAGAAAGAGCACCTTTACTTTAGTAACCCTTCAGCAGATCAGGTGCAATATCAGCTGAGAAAATGTAAGTGAAAAATGAAAAATTTACAAACGCTTGTATAATTGGGGGTATGGCACATGGTCCCCTTGTCTTACAAACGTCTGTTAATTTGTCAAATTCCAACTTACATTTTCGCAGCTGATATAACACCTAATACGCTGAAACTTTGTAGGGTTACTTATATCTACAGGTGGCACTCTTTCTATTTCTGCATACTAACTATGATTTCTGGTATCAGTTTTTCATTCAGTTCAATTTTAACTCATTCAAATCCATTGCCGCCATTTTGGAGAAGGGTATATTGCACTGCACTGCTCTACCAACTGAGCTTGCTATCCAGCCAGCAGGGATACTGTTCAAATTGCAAATGTGAATGAAATGACTTGTCTAAATTGTTTTTTTCATACATGTATATTCTACAAAAAAGGAGTGCATACAGTAAAGCTGTTGTTTTCTAAATGCACGACAACTCAACCCTTTGACTACCAGTAGTGATCAGTGTGTAAATTGTCCTCACAATATTTTCGATGAAATGTCAATCATAAAGGTATTGAGAATAGAGATAATTGTCAGCTTAAGACGTGTGATCTTGATATAACATCAAATTCTCATGACCACCCAACAAAGAAATATATGGTAATAGGAAGGAGAATAAACGTATCGATCTTGGGAATGAAAGGATAAAGGACGTTGCTTACCTTGAGCAGATCATAACAAATCGAAATTCCATGTCACCCACTCTTATTCTTTTACCTTCCCATTTGTACTTCAAGATAACCAAACAGAAAGAAAAAACAAACCTCCAATTTACAATATGAAGCAATCAATATGAAAAGGAATACAGGGTTCTCCCTAGTTTTCAGAACAACGGGTAAGGGACCTTTTCAAAGCGGTAAAACATTTGGTTAATGTTGGACGTTCTGCAAAGGATAAGTGACTTCTGAGCATTTGCAGGCGGTAATAAGTGCTTTTACAAACGGTAAATTTTACCGGTTACCGCCTGATAAGGAGAAACCTGGGAATATGACTCCAGAGTACAAGATTGTTACCAACTGGTTTTTAAAACAATAATTCCTAAATTTTGTCAGTAATCTTACAAGAGTATTGAAGATATTATCTTGCAACCATTACAACAAAGGTTGAGTGTTGTCAATGAATTATAATTGGAATGTTCCTCCAAATTTGTACAATTACGTATAATGTTTTCAACAACTAAAGGAACATAAATGAACAGCTTAATCTGCCAAAAGTTGATCAATACTCTTCCCTTTGCAAGAACTTTGTTGGGAGGAATGATTGTTTGGTATATCACTTCTAGCCAACAGAACAAAGATCTTGTAAACAAATTCAATTATATGCTATTATGCTATCTATGCGATACTTTATCCACACCAACAAACTACATATACACAAAAAAAAATCAATATTCTTCAAGATTTTGTAGACAAAATAGGTCCCAAGTATAAAACTGAGAATATTGTAACCTATCTAGATATGGAAAGATGATCTAGAAATAAATCTTTTTTCAAGTTTCCAGTTCCATGACATCTTCTGTTTCGAAAATACAGCATTTAGAATTTCCGAACTGTCACCTTGACTGACACCATGAGACAAAGCTACATGTATTTGGTTGAAAAAAATGTCTATCCCTATGAATCTCTGCAGTTTGAGCCTTTCCAGTATACTAGGAAATCTGTTCATACACATGACTGTATTTTATACACACATATTTGACCTGAAACCAGAAAAAGGCCCATGAAATAAAAGTTAGGCAGATCATGGCATTTAGACAAGCAACATTTTTAGTACATGTAGTTGCCAGCAAGTGTGAAAAAACCCATGCTTGAGCGGAATTTTTCTTCAGTTTGTAAGGGTTGCTGGCAACTACATTTTGTACTTGCGTTGTTTGTTTACCTAAACGTGATGACTACGCTAACCTTCATTTCACGCCTATTCCGAAGCTTCAATATAAGAAATTTCATAATAAATTATTCTAAAATGAAAAGCAACATGATATCTAGCTGCCCCTTAAAAAGGTGTTTTGACTCTTTCACTCCCAAGCCGGGCTGAACTGGCCATACTAAAGTATTTCACTCTGTCTAACGCCAGACGATTTTACTCATCAATGGGGAACCCCTGGGAGTCAATGGGTTAATCACTCGCTGAAGAACCATGTCTCCATTAAATTAGGTGGATTCCAGGACCATTTCAGTAATGAAACAAGGGAACCAACAGTTGGTTAAAATCATTTCCGTTAAAAATTACCTCTCCAAATGCCTCAGGACCACTGATCACAATATTTGGCCGAAATCTGTGCATCG
>NC_090894.1:28839937-28847437 GCF_036669925.1 Montipora capricornis
TGGTCTTGGCTTGGACAGCTTGTACAGTGTGCAGTTGGGTCTATTTAAATACTTTGAGAACCATTCTGATGCTTCATCTCCAGCATACTGACCCTCTGCATTTATTCCGTACACTCTGTTCACACAGAAGAAAATTGTTTTTATTAACCTCTTTCTAACCAAGCGTGAGGGTTGTACTGGGGAATAATGGCCAGAGGTCGTGGCAGTACGGCAGTACGGTAGTGGCAGTGGCAGTGAAGTGAGGTCTGTACAAAACTGACCAAGGGCCAATTAATATTCTCCAGTTCAGTCATGCAGGAGCAAATGAGGTTAATAAGTTAAGTATTATAACATGGCATTGTTTCTTTGAGTGATCAGACACTTCTCCACTTGGTGAATATTGATTTCATAATCTTTGTAGTTATAACTTGCGTAGCTGGCAGTAGTGTTGGCACAAGAGCCAAATTAACAAGCAGCGAAGCCGTGTGAAGAATGGGGAGGGGTGCTGTGAAATATATGTATTTCACAGTGGTTCTCCCCATTCTCCCTGCCAACAATACCGCCAGCTATGTGGCCTATCGTCTTCCAACATCAAACTGTGAATGGGAACCATTTACATAATTGTACTGTTGTGAAAAACACAATTACATTTCTTCAATCGTGTCAGTTAGCAACCGACAACTGCAAAAAACTGCTTGAGTTGGTTGAGCATCCACCTGTTGTGGGGGAGGTGACGATTTTAGATCCAACACGCAGGGTCATAAAATAACTGCTCTTCTCACTGCTAAATTTGTGGGTACATGTATGTCTGGAAATGTGAGTCATAAAGCTTGCTATGAAGTGTCCCCTTTCTCTTCCTTCAACATCACTCAAGGCCAGGGATAGACAGACCACGAACGTCACACAGTATTCCCTAAAACCTGCACCTCACATATAAATGAAAAGCTGCATACCCTAACCGCAAAACACTAACGCTGACACTTATGTACCTCACTGTTGGAAACTGGTAGCAAAATAATGATTAGACTTGAGGAGATAGTGTTGGATATCAAATTCTTGTGTGCATTCAAATAATAATTATTATCTGCATTTCTGCGCATAGGTATGAAATCAATGTGTCTTTAGAGGACCCTGACTGAATCATAACAGATAAGTTTCTGGCTTAAATAATTTATTGTTTCCTCCAGATAATTATCGATGGGCTTGATTCTAGCTAACTGGAGTTTTAACATTACCCAACAGATGCAAGTGTATACATTTCCATTTTATCACCTATTACACTGTAATAGAAAACCTACCGTAGTTTACTCATTGCCTACCTAATGTTCTTGGTTTCCTCTTCATTTTTATGAATGGTCAGTTGTAAGGGTTTCATTCCAGGAGCATCCAGACAAAGATATTTGTCACCCTCAAAGTGAGGAATGACCAAGGCAAGCTTTGGGTCTTTCCGCTGGGCCACAAACTGATCATTTTCATCTAGAATAATCCAGTGCCTGAAACCAATAATAAAGACTTTTTGATTAATTTTATCTTCGTCTAATTAACATGGCCCTAGTTGCTCAAAGACATGATAACTTTACTGGATGGAAAAGTCCCTTAAGTTTTGGTTACAATCTAGGCAAAGATTTCAGTATAGTAACCTTGCTCAATTAACAGTGAATAATTGCACACTTTTAATTAATAATGCCCCGGTCAATGTAAATCCCTGCGCCCCCAATCTGGGAAAAGCTGTGACATTAGAGGGACCATAACCAACGTGCGACATTCAAAACTGTCCAAGTAAGCCGGGTCTTGAACAAGATTTGCTCTTTGGTATCCAAATTGAATTTCTCTGCTGGAGGATTGGAGTCTAGAACTGTGTCACACCGCGACTGGGACCAAATCAGACATGCAGCCATGAAAATGACAGAATTAAAGACTTGCTGCTTGTTAATGTGCTAAACTATAGAATACAGGGCAACTTTTGAAACAACTATTTTTTCAGTGGCTACTGAACCACTCAAACTACATGTACCTTTAATGCTTCTTCTTTATTTGGAATTTTACTGACAAGCTGTGGAGATAGCCACCAAGCCACCTACAGATACCTGTATAACTTATTCGTTCTTTAATTAAACATTGAATTTCACTCAATGAGGGCCCTGCAGTGATACTGCTTTAAAACTGGCCCTGCATTCTTTAGTTGCTCCCTTACTTTTTGCTTGCCATCCAAAAATACACTGAACTCACTGAGTGGAAAACCTTGCCGACTGTTTTGTTTTGTTATTAGTGATATTTTTGACAACATTCATGTATCCTTTCAGTGGTAGGTGGACCCAGGCAGGGACATTGGAATGGAAATATTGCCCTGGGGGCGGGAACATTATATGTAGCTCACTTTCTCTTGTTCTTTTGTCAAAGTCCCTGCCTTTTCCCAGGGTGTTGGGGTTGTTAAAAGATAATTTGTGATTGGCAGTTTTAAGAGAGTTCTCAGTGAGTCCGACATAATTTTGGGCTGACCTGTTATCTTCAGTTGTCATTGTTGCTTGGTAAACCACGGATGATATAAGGCAATTCCTGGCCATAGGGCAGTCTGCTGGTATGCTTTCAAAAACTGGCGTTGTAGTTGTTTTTCTGTAAGGTTGATTTATTGTTATCATCGATCTCCCGCTTGAGGTTGAGCATGCAACAGTAGCTGATCTTTACTGTGTTGCGGTTTGAAGATTTTGTATAATACAGCTGTACATGACTTTCTGGGAACTCTTCGTCGAGGATCTTAAGGAACATTCGTCAAATATTTGTAGCCATGTTCTTGCTAAAAGGTGGGTTGTACCAATTGATTTTCCTGCGGCGGTTCCTTCTGGTGGAGTTCGAAGACTGTGTTATGCTTGGTGTGAATGCGAGCTGGTGATTGTATCTGCTGTCATCGAGGGCTTTCTGATAAAGAGGTGCCGCTTCGTTAACTGAATATTCATCAATTGAGATTTCGGACAAACGTTTGTTGGCAGATTTCGGAATGTTTTCGATAATGCGAGGTGGATGGATTGGTTCCTCTTTGACGTAGAGTGGGATGTTTCCAGGTTTGGTGCAGGCCATGTATTTACCATTAGACAGGTTGAGGGTGACATTGAGGAAGTTTACCGTTTTTTTGTTGGCCTCAATTGTAATTTTCAGCCCCCAATTACTGAAAATATTGCACAGATCTTTTTTTGATGAGCTCTGTTTGCCGTCATGATGCTTTGGATATCCCGAGGCCGTCATCTCTGTATAAGCCAAAGTTGCATTTATTGCCAAACTTCTCTTTGATATTGTACAGGAGATAAGTACCAACAAGCTCGCAAGATTCAGCACCATCGTAGCTCCCCATAGTGACGACAAAAAGATTGGATGAGATTTTTTTACCCCATGGCTCACCATAACTGTAGAGAATAGAACTTTTTGCTTGGCAGATGATATAGCGTTCATTGTCGGTTATGATGACATTTTCAGATGCAAATTGTAGATCTTCACTTAGCAATTCAATTGAAATCGATGGGTAAAACTCTACTACGTCGAATGCAATGGCACGCTAACAAATTTCTCCAAAGAACTTTAAGCCCACAATTGCCGTGTGCTAGCAAGTGCTTAACCTGAACTCCGCGTGCTAACAACTGTTAAAATTCAAATTCTGCGAGCGCAAGTGCGTCTTTCATCAGTGAGCAATGTAAATAGAGGATATTACAGGCCGCGCGGGGATACGAATTTTATCTTCGAGTGCTGCAAGTATCTCTCACGAGTGAGCGAAGCAAACGAGTGAGAGATACTTTCAGCACGAGAAGATAAAATTCGTATCCCCAAGCGGCCACGTAATGTTCTGTTTATTTTATAGATATTGATGAAATGTCTAGATTTAAAACAACTTCTTTTATTCAGTTTCGAAATGATGAAAAAGTGGTCACCAACTGCTAAAACACGCATGTTGTGTTACATAAAAAAGATATGAAAGTTATGAAAAAGAAATCATGATAATGTCAAATTTTGCAATAAAAATGTTAATGTAGTAGAGAAGAATTATATTAAAGCACAAAAGTATTTTACAATGAAGAGAAAGCTCACGTTTTATTGGCTAATCGTGTTGGTCACCATGACAACACCTATATCCTCACATGTGAAAGATAAAAATGATATGTTCACTGCGTGCGGTGAAGATATGATTTTTAGTAAAAGGAGAAATCCTGGTATTTCATCAATATCTATATAATAACAAACTTTTCACTTGACTATTTTGTCTGAGGAGTGCTTCTTGTGCGGTATGAAACTAATTAGTTATAAAATGCCACGTCATACCTTTTGTTGACCACATCACCTGGATTAAGGCCGAAACAGTACTGTCTGCAGTTAGATATAGCTCTTTGGCATTACAAAGCTTCTGCTTTTATGTCCAAATTGAGCACTCTACTAGGATGAGTCATTGCCGCGAACAATTGCTCATGTTCACTAGCTCGCTAGTTTTCAGCACTCTGGCATGGCTTAGATGTACGTACCACATGTGTGGGACATTTGGGGTGGCTTTATAAGCTTAACCTCCATTCTAGACATCAGCACTGCACTGCTAAGGCCCAAAAGGCCGAAACAGTACTGTCTGCCGTTAGTTATATATAAAATTACATATATTTTTTTTAAATGAAGATTGGCATACCAACAGTGATGCCACTTGGAAGAAGGATCCAAAGGATACTGCATGCTTACACTCGAAAATTGTAGTTTGTGTGGAAAGAGCAAACAGCGAACTTGTTTGGTGGTCAAACACTTTATTAGTTTTTATTGATAAAGCCCGAAGGGTGAAATATCAGTTATTTATTCTAATAAAGTTTTTGACCACCGAAGAAGTTTGCTGTTTGCTCTTTCCACACAAACTATATATATATATATATATTTGTCATTTTTACTAAAACTGGTTTGGGGATAAGTGTTGACGGCACCAACCCTTCAGTCCCATACTGAGATGATGCCGGGGTTGCCCTAGCTTGGGTGAGAAACGGTGGCACATCCACTTCTCCTTGCTGGCCCAACCTTCCGTGCGCAGCCAGTATGCCACTCGCTGACACTAGCCTAGCCCCAGTGACTGGCCTCGCAGTGGCAGGCGGCGCTCGGGTGCTGGATGACACTTTATCCCCAGCCTTTTTCCTCCCACTAATACTGTGTCTTCAATTGCGTGTGACATTAACTGATTGTGTGACAAGTGTTACCTGAAGCTGGAAACTAATTGGCTTTAATTTCCAAGTGTCCCAGCATTCATTGACTATTTACCATCTCATATTTGGTAAATAGCCAAGAAGGTGCATTGCACGCACTCATGGAATAATAGGCCCTTTGCATGACGTGACGTGACTTTGTCAATCATACAAAAATTAATGGTCTTGGTACAAAATAGATGGCAGAAATGGGAAAAGCGTGATGAAATTAGTAAGAATACCAATTTTGAGGCCACTGACATTTATGTGTGAGACATTTTACAGTGATTTTAACGCTTAAAAAAATTACTGAGATTTGTGTGGAAAACTGCTGCTGAATGGCAAACTTTGCCAAAAGCCAGGTTAAAAACTAGGACCACATTCGGATATACCGTACCTGTCACTATGTTGGAAATTTAATTGTGTAAAAAAGAGGTCCACCAACACAGGCCAGCTAGTAATCCACTCGTCTTTTCACCTTTTAAATATATTTGTCGAAATCTCACCTGTCAAACTCAATTCCTTCCTGAAAACACTTCGCTTCAGTGATTCTCATTCCTTTGCACGACTTCACAGGGTACAAATACAGCTCTCTAACACGGCCCACCTCAATGTAAGTTCTCTTTTCTCTTTTCTCTGCCACCATAGCACAGCTGAAGCCGCCAGAGCGGCTGCAGGCAAAACGATCAATATATATTTAGAGTAAGAAACCATATTGCAAGCCTGTCATTGGCTTGCTTAGTTCCTAGGCCTCTGACTTCATTTCGGTCATCAAGGTCTTAGTTGTTATGGAAATATTCTCAGCTCATTAATTAATCCAGTTCACTTCATCGAGGCCTGTCTCTGAGTTTTTATGTTGCTGACAGATCAAAAGGTAAGATAACTTAATGCTCTTAACTATCTTTATTTAGGTCAATGCCGAGTAAAACAAAGATACTCTGCAGACTCTCTGCAAACGGGAGAAAAGAGGAGATGAAACAACGAGACGGATTTCCATAATAAAAATTTTTCACTAAGATCAGTGCAGTGGCAAAGAACGAGGGTCCGGAGCGAACAAGAACCTTCGCAACAAGTTGGGCTAGATCGTCTCCTCATTGAAGCAAAGATACACAGAAATTGATTTTGAGAGCCACAAACAAAATCGAAGTGAATTTCAATAGATCTCTTTGGCTATTGTTTTCCATTACAGACCGGACGTCCTCATGGGCTTCAAGGCTTACCATTTTCCCCGCTAAACCTTCCAGTTATTAGTTTATTTACGACGGTAATCCTTTGGGTTTTGGTGGGGGTTCATTTTTAGAAGAATTTTAATTATGGTAACTAACGATGAAAGGAAGCGGTGAAATCAAGTGACGGACTTTGCAGCTGTTGGCCTAAAATCGCAGATACGTCACCGGTTGTTATCAATGTGAAAAGCCTCGTTGCCTTTGAATTTTTAAGGGATCCCCTGGTTGACTCGTTTGAATAACCAAGAAATATTTGTAGTTATGTTGGGAAACCCCTGCTAAATACATGTAAAGCTTTCCTGTATCAGCTCAAAATCAACTTAAAATGTATATTAAATTTCCGATCATGTGATAAACTCACGGGATTTTCTCCAGAACAAAATGGTAATGAAAACAACTATTGAAGAAAACACAAAACATGCAACACCCGGTAGTTACCAGTTTTCTACCTTGTGTCAGGCAAACGTTCAAAACTTCTCAAAAAGAATAATAATTTTCAAAATACGACTTTTCCAGTGTGGATAATGTACCGGTGTCGCAGTGATATATGTAACCCCGTGGTATGTGTATCCCCGCACACATATCACTAGTGATATGTGTACCCCCGACAGGGATACAAAAAACACTGAAGCTTTGTACCCGGGCCTCCAAAGGCTTGAAGGAAAACATGGAGGCCACGAGGGACAGATTTTGTGGGTTTATATTTTAAAGTTTCAACCGATCCGAAATATAAACGGAAGAAGATCATTGATAACAATGGGGGTGACAGGCCTACACAACTCCTATCCACGTGTTTTAGCCAGCTTAGAGTTTGGCTCGAACGAGTATGTCTTTTATTGTTTTAATGCACCTATAAATGTTAAGCCCCAGGGTGGAAGGGGGGGGGGGGGGGCGGGGCGGGCTGACCCAGGGAAATTTGACATTTTCGTGGAAGCTAGCGTCAAATTTCCCACCCCTGGGCACCTACTGACTGTCAAATTCCCCCACCCCGGGAACCATTGGAACATCACATTCCTGCCCTGGAGTAACCTTTTTTTCATTAGATTCTCACTTTTGGAACACCAATGAATGTTCTTCACTGTCGATTTCAAAGTCCCTTTTAA
>NC_090894.1:28854937-28884937 GCF_036669925.1 Montipora capricornis
ATTATCAGAAATGTAACCCAGTAAGGGAGAGGACAAAACGTGGAGGGGTGTCTCGAAACTTAAGACCTAAGATCCAAGAACCCCTCCAAATCTCGCAAACTAAGACCTAAGACCCCCTCCAAATCTCGAAAACTAAGACCTTTGGTCTTAGAAGACGGCCTCCCTCCAAATCTCTAAAACTACCTAAGACCTTTGGTCTTAGAAGAACCCCCTCCAAATCTCTAAAACTAACTTTTTATATGGTATATTCAGACAAATATTAATACAAATGCATATACCCCTGTATGCCCATATACATATGCCCCTGTAGTATACACTGTATACCCATATATGCCCATGTACGCTGTTGTATGCCCATTATATTCCCATTCGTAATCTGATGAAATTACCGTGTGCAAATAAAATTTTTCATTCCATTCAATACGGGAATACATGGTCATAAACAGGCTTGTGTGGGTATGCAGAGGTCTATGGGTTTTTATGCATATTTAATTTTGTCTAAAGATACACTATAATAACGGATACGCAAAATACCTACGAAACTTCAAGATGGTGGCCAATTCGTGAACTGCATTGAACTGTAACAATCAGAGAGCTCAAAAGCTCAAAATATATAAAGATATGTGCATCTAAATGCCTCACCATGTTGATAAAGAATTTAATTTGACCGATAAATGATCTTTAGGGGTACTCCATTTAGGTGCTCCACAGGGTACTCCATGGAGTAGTGCTCCGCGTTTTGTCCTCTCCCACTTAGTAATGATATCGTGGAGATACTGACCCGCTTGTGGCTTGAAATGCAGCGAAGTTCATTTTCGTGCTGTTTTATGTAGTGATATGCTTGCATTACGAAGTGGATCCGGCAAATATAAAAAATTGTCAAATTTACGTGAAGGTCTGATGAACGTTGAAAGAATAAAGAACGGAGCCTTTCAAGACTGCAATAGGATGTTTTCATGTGATGTCATCGCTGCCATGTTGGTGGACAAAAACAAAAGATCTTTCATTAGCTTCTTTTGTTCATCCAGCAGAAGTCATGCATTTCTCTTGTTGTTATTGATGTCTCCAGAGGATGGTTGAAGACGTCCTATCTTTTCGTGATCTCCGTCCTCCTTTTAATAATAACCACCATCTTTCATTGGTAAAAGATTCGAATTGCTAAATATCATGTGCAAAGCGGCAGTGATTTTCCATGGGTAAAGGGTAACGGGCAACAGGTAAAGGGTAAAGGGTTTAAAGAGTAAAAGGTGAAGGGTTGGTATTTTTCTTGCAAAATTCAGCATTTTAATTTCTTCAATTTTCAACAACCTGACTCGTGACTTAAGAATTACCACAAGCAGTATTACCTTGTTGCTCTCATTTCATCTTCGCCTTCGTCTTTTCAAGTTTCTTGAAAGCAAAATTCACTTGTAGTTCAATTATACGCACTGGCAGGTAACAACAATTTACTACATTTACTACGACTCAGTAATATGAAGAACAATGCAAGTTATGAAGTAAAGACAGTTAAACTGGTTTTTGTTTGAGTATTGTATAATTACTGAAACATTCACAATTTATAAGGTAACTTGGAACTCACGACGCAAATTACTGCATCAAGCAATGAACAACATTTTTTATTGCACACTAGCACAAAATTTCTGCAGGCAATCATAACTGAATTATACAGGTGTACAAATCCAAGTCAACTCCTGTTCCAATTCACCTCATTGTAGATCATTGTGGGTCATTGTAGTAGGCCATTGTAGGTCATTGTACATAGTAGACCTGTCCTTTTATCTCATTGTAGGTCATTGTAGCGCAGTGTAGGTCATTGTAGATCATTGTAGGTCATTGTAGCTCATTGTAGATCATTGTAAATCATTGTAGGTCATTCCTAGTTTTAGTAACTACGAGGCGCTCTGTGTTTGAAAAGGTCTTTATTACATAAACTAACTACTGGCTTACAGATGACACAAGTCTAGAATAATTTATTTTTCACTCTCTTCGAAAACTGTCCTCGTTAGATCCCTTGTTCACAAAATACCAGTAGTGGTCGATTGGTAAGCAATGAAACAAGGCTCGCAAACTATTTTTATAGGCACTCTGCTTTTTCGGGTTACCCGGTCTGGCAGAATGCAAGGCTGAAAAAACAAACTTTTTCCCTATCTATAAGCCAGTATTTAGTTTATCTAGTAACAAGAAAATCTAACAAGAATTCCTAGTTGACTGGAGTCTGATTCCTTCTGACAAATTAAGAGAAAAAGTAGGCGCAGCCGGATCTTGTTCTTTGTCCTGTTGGACAGAGTGATTTAATAAGACTAATCATGTAAACGTAAAACAAAATTAATTAATATATTCATAGCTGGGTCCTAGTACTCCGGGAAGCGAAAAACAGGATTGATATTAGTGGCTCTCTCACATGATTAAAACAAACAAACGAGTCTTACAAATATGAGAGCCAGCGAGGCATGAACAAAAGCATGCAAGCCATATTGTGCGAGTCAACATGTGAGTCAAGCAGTTATTGAAAGCTATAAACCGTTTTACATGTAAAATGGGTGCTTAGACTTAAATGCTGTTTTTCATTGATATTTGAAATTTATGGATGCTAAGACTTTAATAAATGCCTTGCCCTCTCACACTTAAAACATGTGTATAAATGCCCACAAACAAACAACCACAAAAAGACAGGAAAAAGAATGCAATATAGTGTGAATGTTTTCCAATATCATCTGCACCCGTGTTACTGGTGTTTTTGAAAATGTGCACAACTTTTTTGCTTTTCTTCAGACGTTGGGTTGTGATAGACAAAGACCACAAGTACTATGTAAAAAGTTATAACAAGCCAGTGCTTGCTCAAGTTACTCCACATTTTGAAGATGACAAGAAGACACTGTGCCTCAATGCTCCTGGAGTGGACACTTTGAGAGTAAATGTGCACTTGGACAAGGAGGAAAATTACACTGAAGAACTTGAGTATGGCTTTATTATTATTATTTTATGATAGGTTCAGTTAATTCGGTGCCAAAGACGACCTCACTGTCATCAGCGCCATTGCACCACCACCATTGCCATCATTGGCAGTGCCATTTTTTTGTAATAGTTATTATATTATTATATCAATGCAATCAGTCTTGTCATTGGTTAAGATCCTTGGTGAATAATAATAACCTGGTCCTGAATGTTCAAAAGTGTTTACATAATTATCTATACCCCCAAATTGTTGTTCAATTGACGCCGATATTTAGCAAAAATTTTCATTAGAGGAAGCCGCAATCTTGAAAAACAAGAATAAGCAAAAAAGGAAGTTTCACCCAAATGTTGAAAAGATAGGTTTATGCTAATCCTGAATTGTTGTTTGGATCACCTTTTGAACCACCAGGGCCCTGCGGATTACACTCACCATGAGCACCAAATTAAAGTTGATCAAAGTTTTATGCCATATTTTTCCTTCTTTTCTCTAAAACAGTGCAAAATAAACCACTCGTTGAATTCCGGATTTTGATATACTCAAAATAATCAAGGGATATCATAAAACCTCATCCCATAATCTAAATTTTAGTAATTATTTCTATTAATTTGTGAAGGTGCACATACGTTGTACCACTTCTGGCATGACAGTAGTGGGCCCAAGCTATTCAAACCCTAACCTTTTATCAAACTTGCTGTGTAACCCCTAAATTTAGTAGACTGCTGCTGTTTATTTTTGTCTTTCAACAGGAGATGCAGCATTTAGAGGAACCCAAAAGATGTTTTGATTTGTCACTTCCTTCGACTCATTTCATCTTTTTAAGGGGCACTATTTGTGCATCCTTATATGTTTTACTTACTTTGCTATAATGTTTTTTTGAGAGCACTGAGGGATCCACAGAAATGTGATTAGTGAACAGTGATTCAAATTTTGTTAGAATTTTACATGATACTAATTTTAAAAATCGACAGAGTCTACAAAATATCATCCAAAAGTCAGTATGTAGGAGATGAGGCATCAGCGTGGTTTTCAAAGTTGCTTAACATCGAGTGTCAAATGTACCAAATCTGTGAGCCACGTCATAGCATACAGAACCCATTGTGCAGAAATGTTGCTTTGCCAGGGGACAAGGTATGCCTAAGATTCTTGAGTGGAGGGAACACAGGGCTGGTTTGCTGTGCCTTTCATAAAGAAGTTAGAGTTGGAGTTCACCTTTCTATGGAGGTCATTGTTTTACTATAACTGAAAGAACCCAAACCTTTACAAAAATGCTACCCGTAGGCTTCAACATTATTTTTGGAGCCTAGTAAAGTTTTAGGTTGTTTCAGCTATGGTGAAACAGTGACCAGTGCAACCCTAACCTACAACCTGCCATTTACACCCTCCAACCTGTCTACAAATTGCTTCATTTTCCACTCCTATCAATCACTATCACATACATCCCAGCCTTCCTATAAATCCTATTTTTCCTATTTATTTTATAGGATCCTATAGAACTCCTATAATGAGCCAAAAACTCCTGTATTTCCTATAAATGCAGTTTAAGGAAAATGAAAGTGTTAAATGTTTCTCATTCAAAATGTGTCATCTCTTGATATATATCGTAATATATCCACTTAGAAATTCTCATACTGATCTTCATACATTTCCTTAAAGAATTAGTTGAGAGAGTTTGATAACAGATGAAAGCATTTTCCCTCTCATAAGCATTGATGTTGGTCACTATTGAGAGTCAAACTTCTCATAAGTGGCTGACCTTTTTGGAGGTTGTAAGGGGTGGTCATGTGACTGTTGACAATCACTGTTTACTTTTGTTTGTAAATCGTCTTATGAATGAAGACATTGCAAACTAGTGTCTTAGTCTCCAAAATGATGCAAGACTGACATTGAATTGTGTTTCAACGTAAGAATTTTATCTGTGAGTGCCTGAAAATCCTCCAATAGAACTCCTATATTTTGTCCTAAAATCCTATAAATCTCCTATATACCTGCTAATTTCCTCCTATTTTTCCTATAATTTTTTTTTGGAAAATGGCTGGGATGTATGCTATCACGGTATGGACAAATAGGTTATGTCCAGTTTCGTGATCTGTGGATTTCAATCCAATATTTCTGTTTTTAAAACTCCACTGTGGCAGTAAGTGAAAACTAACACCTTGATTGGAATCTCTAGAGACAAGCAAAAACCAACAATCTAACATTTCCGGCTTGTATTTTAACAGGTCACAGGCCATTGTTTCACCAATACAGAAGGTATCCTAAACATTCATGATTTAAGCTAACCTTAGACCTAAAAATGTTCGTTTAGGCCTAATTAGGCCTAAGGTTAGCTTTTATGAATGTTTAGGATACTTTCTGTATTGGTAAAACAATGACATGTGACCTGTAAATAATACCAGCCGTAACATATCAGGGTAGTCATGATGCTGTACCAGTATGTACAGGTTACTAAATGACGAATGTAATGTCAAAAACCAAATTTACATGGTAGACAGTGCAACTCAGAGTGATCCAGGGGAGGGGTTGAGTGGGTTGAACCCCCACCCCACCCCTTTGAGCAACATTTTTTCTTAGAATTTATTTTGTTTGTTAATTTCTTCATAGAAAATAATGGAATAAAATTGTTTTTGACGTAGTTGTTCCACTTCCACCAATTGACTGCTTGTCAAGTTATGAAAAGATAATGTACATGGCGCGATTGCTGCATTTCATGCCTATACAAGGCTTTTCAAGTCTCAGGAATGCTGGAAATGGCATTTTACTGGGAAATATTGAAAACAAATACAAATTTCGGGGGGGGGGGGGGGGGGTCATAACCGAAGACCCCCGTCATTAAGATATCATGCCAAAAGTAATCGTCTTCCACACCCATGGCGCTGAAAATTAAAAAGGTGTAAAAACCACCCAATTCCTGGAACCTTCCCTGGTACTTTTGCACAAATCAAGGTTTTGGTATTTGAGTGAAATAGCCTCATTGAATTTATTTTCTTTTTTGTAGACAGGATATGCAGCAGTTTCCTCATACCATATTACAACAGAGGCATCATTGGAGGCACTAAATAAAGAATTGTCATTACCTGTCAGCATGGACAGATTTCGACCCAACATTGTTGTTGGTGGCACTGAGCCCTTCGAAGAGGTTTGTTTTTCACTAAAAGAACAACAGGCATTCATTCACCGTCCACCATAAATTGGAAATTAAATGTCATCTGTTTTAGGATGACTGGGATCATAAAATTATGAAGATAGCTGATGTGCGGTTTAGGAAACTAGCGGACTGTGGAAGGTAAATGGTTTACAGAAGGTAAATGGCTGTAATTAAGGTGATTACTTAGTTGCCAAAGTCAACACGATTTTCTTGGAACTTTCCACAATTTTCTTCATTGTGCAGCAAAAATAGGCCACCAATGTAATATTATTAAAGCACAGTTCAGCATGGACTTGACTTTCTGAGTAACAAAGTTGGTGGTGTGTTGATAATAAGGGAGTGGTTCCTAAGAATGTATTGACAACTTTATTCTACTAAGGGGCATGATCTTGAAGAGGACCTTCTGTAAGAGTATAATTATTGTGCAAAAAAGGGCACCATTCTTGTTTCTGAAAAAAGAAAAACACTCTAAACCCAGCTCAGTGGCAAAGAGAATCCTGCTAAGAGAACTTAGGATGCCTAATGATAGCATGAAATCACCTTAATTACTAACAGTAGTTTGATGCATAAAAGGGAGATGTCAGAAAGTTTATATGTATATTTTGTTTGTTATTTAGGTGTATTCAAACAACTGTTGATGCGGAGAGAGGTGAAAAGGACAAGTGTGAGCCGCTAAAGACTCTACGAAGGTAGATAGATTTATACAGAATAGACCCTTTGCATAAATGGCACCTAAATTTGAATAACAATGACCTTGGTGCAAGAAGTCCTGAGTTCGATTCTCGGATCTCACATCCTTGCTTCATTCTGTGCAGCTTAAGTAGCTTTAAGTAACTGTAAAACAGAGCACTGATGGCGAGGGGGGAGTAAAATGAGCGCACCGTCGACCTCAGGTTTGTCACTTGAATTACTGTTACGAGTTATTGACGTTAAATGTGGTTGCTTTACTTTACTTTTAATACTTTGAACATCCTTAGCCTGTACTTACATTTCTAGACCAAGGATTTTTCACATGAATGAGGCTTAGGATGTACATTGCCATTTTATGGAAAGGGTCTATGTATTGTATAGAAAAATGATAGTTTATAATTATAATATCTTTTTTGGACGATTTAGTTAGTGTTGCATTGTGGCATATTTTTACTCGTCTCTTGTCCATGTATTTTGACTTGCCCGACAGGCTCTCCAAAATACAAGAGACAAGTAACCAAATCCCACAATACTACACAGTAAATCGTTCAATAAGTGATTTATTTTCACACTGAATTTTCAGCAAGTGAATAGGCCACAAGCATTGTTTTTGTTTTCTCTTGGGACCATTGACCATTGTAAGTCCCAAGACAAACTGGAAACAATGCTTATGCAAAATTTTGGGGGACAAACAAAGAGTGTTATCGTATTTTATGAAGCGGCCTATTGTAAACAACTGAGAACATGTGGCAGATTTGTATGTCACAAGTGCAGGGCAAATGTCAGCACCCTGACTAGCCAAACTTGTTTTCCATTGTATAAATATCATGCGTTTTCTTTACAATAACTAATAGTTGGATGGTAATTAATTTGAGTCACCTCCCTCAGGTGCATAATTCATTGTGTGATGCATTTTAATGGAGATACAGTATTTAGCACTGTATTTGTGTGAAACGAGGCTGTTTCTTGTCATCATTAAAACTGTGGCTCCATTTTAAAACTTATTTTATACATGGATTAAAATTTTCTTGTAACTTTACTTGCTCTGGCTGAGCAACCGTTAAACAATCAGGATCAAGTAATCATGCCAAGTGCCCTGGTGATTAAGAAAAAAAATGCCCTCTGTCTCAGCCAATCAGCATTGTGACATAGCTGAATTTTTTCCCCCAACAGCATGCGCTCTCATTGGTTACTTCGAGTTCACATGATATCTAACAATAAAACTGTTTCCTGCCAAAAGTCTCTGAGTGGGCAACAGTGCACGTTACCTGCAAACCATGACCGACAACCAACGTTGCAGCTTTTTCTTTTTGGGCTATAATTATAACAAATCACTTAATAACTGGTCTCTCGGGAAACAGTTCATTTTGTTTTGCTCGAATTTCAACATTTCCCTCTGCTGCACCTCGGGGAAACATTGAGATGAAATTAACTGTTTCCCTCGGGACCAGTCATAGTGTTTATTGTTATATAGCTGAAATTCCCCCCCCCCCTCCTCAGTAACAAGCGCTCTCATTGGTTACTTCGAGGTCACATGACATCTAACAATAAAACTGTTTCCCACCAAAAGTCTGTGTGTGTGCAACAGTGCACTTTTACCCCCGAATGTTGACCGACGACCGCTGTTGCCGTTGAACGTTTTTCTTTTTGTGCTATAACAAATCATTTAATGACTGGTCCCTCGGGAAACAGCTCATTTTGTTTCCCTTGGCTGCACCTTGGGGAAACATTGTCATTCTCGGGAAACAAAATGAACTGTTGCCTTTCGGGACCAGTCATTAAGTGATAATGTTGCCCCGTATGTGTTAAAAATCAGTCTTGACAGTTGTGTATTCTGACACAGCTCCATTGTCCTTACTTATTACAAACAGGGAGTGCATTGTTTTTAATAATCCCAAGGTCAAAATGCTCAGAAAATCAGAGTTCACACTTCTTTAATCAACAATAAAGTAATTTACACATGATACAGATACTATTAATACCACTATTGTTTTCTGCATGATTATTTTGTAGAATGAGAGCACTGAAAGAAAAGGCCCAAAGAAAGAGCTATTCGCCAAATTTTGGAGTTTTAAGTGCCCCAGATTGTGAAGGGACCATCAAGATTGGAGACCCTGTGTATCTTTCTTGCTGATCCAGCCTCCTCCATACTGACACAAGACCAATGTATCGATGCCAATTGTGTCGAGTCTACAAAATCAGACAATTTGGAGTAAAAGGATGCACAGACTAAAAACGCTTGGGCATCATAATGCCTGCTTAGTGATTAAATGGGATACTAGAAAGGACAAAAATTTTTTCTGTTGGGGTTATGAATGCTCTGGATGTTCCAACATTTTTTGAACTTTTTATTTCAACCAGTACAAATGCTGTACTTGTAAATCAATCTTTCATAATTTATTGTAATAACTTGTTCCATGGGACTTGCTAATTTTTACTGATCACCGTAAATTCAATAAAAAAGCTAAGACTTGATTAGTACATTTTAAGGGTCACTGTAGAAAAGAAAACGAAAACCGGATTCCATAATGAGCCACCTTTTTTTTCTAAGCTTGACTCCTGGTGTTGTTTAGTTTTAGGCAATAAAAGGTATTATTCTTATTAAAATGTCAAATACTTCATTACAGTCTTAACTATGACAAATTAAGTTGTCATATACCGGTGATATAGTTAACTTTGAAGTAATTTTTATAGCCTCGCTTGTGTGCCAATAAACCTTTACAAACTACAACGGTGACCAAAAAGAAAAAAAAACTGTTCTGGTCCATAAGAAAGTGCGCATGTTTGCCGACAAACCATACTGGCTTTGCCATAATTTATGATCAAAGGAATTAATGTTGTTTGGAAATAAGGCCAGTGGGTGGCCAGTTTCAAGTTTAAAATTAATTGCTTTTATGCCTTGTTTCCACATCAAATTTCATCTCATTGTAAGTTACTCTAATTCACTTGTTTGAGACAATTGCATTATTTACAAACACAAGAATACTGAAGAAAGATTTGATAATATGCTGACTAGCCTCGCAGTATACAACATAACATGCACCCATGTACAGTACATTACAGAGTTGTTGCCAGTGGACCAGGTTTGTCAAAGTACCCCACTGCTTTGCAAAAATCCCCATCTAATTTTCTGTCTTGGCCATTACACTCTACTGCAGCACTGTTTCTTAGCAGGTATTCCATTTTTTGTCCTCCCATTTTTCCAGCAGCCATGTTTCTGCAAATCTTCTGAACACTCTGCTATAGCCCACCACCTCTGTTTATGTCTGTTATGGCTTTGGCATGGAAACTTGATGTTGTGACTTTTTAGACTTATAAATTAGTTACAGAAGTTGTGGCCCTGCATTTAAACAAAACGCGACTGCAACATCGTACACAAATGTACATGGAAGAAAGCCCATCACTTGAGTTCATGACGCAAACTGGAAACAGCATGAAATGCTTCTAGCACCTTCTTTCTTAGCACAATACTGTATTTTGGTTTTCAACAATTGAAAATAATTTTAAACCAAATTTGACCACTATAAAACAGGATTTTGAAGAACAGTGATCTTCAGTCTTCAGTACAATACACACAACAACTAGTTTTTCATTTAATATCATCAATTTTGGGTTTGCTTGCTTTCTTTCAGCCAACAGACCAATACTACCAACAGTGGCAGTACTGTCACATCACCAAACAGGTGCCACTAACAGAGCACAGACTTTGAAACTAAAAGCTGTAAAACATATACAAAGGTTTGCGAGAGGTCACTCTATAAGCTTCTTAGCGATGAAGAATCGTCGCAGGTAAAACAGTTGCCACGTTGCCAAACCAAACAGGCACAAAATAGAGAAAATACTGAAATATAGCACCCGGGAATAAGTTGACTCTGGGGGAAAAAAAAAAAAAAAACAAGAATTTAATCAAAATATTAAGCATAAAGCAATCTGATTAACTACTACATTTACAATCGACATTTCTTTCATGTTATTGCATGATGTCAGTTATTCAAGATCATAAATCCAAGATAACCTTACATTGTCCTGAGAAAGGAAAAACATGAAGTCAAAATAACAGAGGAAGGAGAGTCTGAGGAAAAGCTGAGATACTACAAAAACCATGGATCTGTGGAATGGGCAGGAATTTACGTGTCTGCCCCGCCCACTCTCACTTGTAAACAGTTCAAATTCTTAAGAGGTAACGGCAGTACTGAGCGTGTATGGAAGGCTCTACTATCGGGGAAAAGCTCTCGGGGAAGACTTGAGAATGACGATTATACGAGACATTATCAGAAAAGGGGGAGATGTCACCACAGGTTTCTTCGTTTGAAGTTTTTCTGCGATTGCCAAAGAAAACAAAGATAAATTTTGAAAACGTGTTTTTCAATTGTTGCGATCGTTTTGTACACCTTAAGCCATGGGAAAGGAATTTCATCAAAATATTTAATGAAAGTGGGCAGGGCAGTGACTTGATAATTCTGGCCCATTCCACAGATCGGTGGTTTTCGTAGTATGGCAAAGGAACTGTACCCTCAAGGCTCTGAGGCTGTGGACTTGCACCATTTTACAGATAATGATAATAAAAAATTATTATTGTGAATACGAGTCCATTCAAACAATGTACTGACAAAAACCCGCTTAAAAACAAGCTTTTTCATACCATTTGTATCCCTCATTTCCTGCTCTCTTTGTCTCATGTAAGCAAAGTCATTTACAACAGCATCTGCTAAATCTTCTAGCCTTTTAAGTTCCACTTCCATTGGCTTGAGTTTTTCAGCTTTTGCTAACTACAATAAAAGTGCACATGGTTTGAACCCAGGAGTCCTAACAATAATTTATTATAAGTTAAAACGTGTCCATTTGTCCAGGTGAGTTTAGTTCTGAGAAGGACTACCTGTACACTCACAAAATGTCAGTCAATGTCATCCTAAACAGGACTACACTCACCCAGATAATCGTACTTTACTTTGTTACGATAGAAGCAAGCAAAACAAAACAAAAACACTGCAATTTAGAGTTTGAGAGGGTGGTCCACAGGGAATCTGAAGGCGTCAAAATTTAATGCTGGTTCAGGTGTCCATGGATTAACCGTCAACTCAAATTCTGTCCCCATTTAACCCAATGGCCCCTGGGAGTGGGACTAAGGAGGCTCGAACTAGTTTCTCCTTTTTTCAAACAAATAAACATAATATTATTCTACCCTTAGATACAGTTAGGGTACTCATATCACGACAAAATTTGGCCAGGGTATTAAGTACCCATTGCAGATTTCTCGCATTATGTTTTCCTCCAAAATAACGTTAACATGGCAGCAACATTAGGCATTTCTTTGACCCTTAAAATCAACATGTTGTCTTTTTTGAAGAAACGGGACGGTGAAATTTTCCCATTCAGCGTCACCAGATAATTATAGAAATACTCTCTAAAATAAAATTCAACAAAATCTGTAGGCCAGTTTTTTGGAAAAATCAGTTGTTTCGAAATGTGTCTCTAACTTTTTTTTCACCTACAGAATTTTTTTTAAATTTGAAAGACAAACGGTTTAAATTAATCTAAGCTACATGTAACATGCAAAAAATAAAAAAAAAATTCACCGTCTGGAAGCAGAGATATAAACGAGTAAAGTTACAAATTATCAGGAAAAATTATGGGCTCACAAGATCAGCATTTATGCATGCGTCACCCACTCATTCAAGTCCGCGCACAAGTGGAGCTACAGGCCAACACAAACGCATTTAAGTGACCGTTAAACCGTTTGCCTAGAATTTTCATAGTTTTCATGAATAGGAGATGTCTATTTATATTCCTTATATATAGGAATTAGGAGAAAGGTGAGCGAAATTAGCGGTATTTGTATATTTCTGGTGACCCATTTGAATCATGAGCTGATGCGAGCAACTTACGAATTGAGTGTGTGGCTTACGACAGATTTTATTCTGTCTAACGCGAGACAATTTTACTCATCAATGGGGATGGGCCAGGGCAGTTAAGGTGTTCAGTGGGTTAAGAACAACTTACATCCTCATAGTTCTTGGCTTCTACACCATGTTTGACATTTAGGAAAACTTCACGGTCAACTCCCCCACCTGCTTGACCTAACAAAACAAAATAATGTTATCATCATAACATCATTGTTCAAGTAGAAAAATATATAGGGGCAAACAACAACAAATTAAACGAATTTAAGAAATGGAAGCTACACTCTGAGTAACCATTCAGTATTACTTTCCCTATGTGTGTAATATTCATCACAGTCTGGTTTTTGTGTTAAGTTCTTAGTCATAGTTAAGCCTAATGTATTTACCTGTAATACATGTACAAAGTTTGAACTTTGCTTTCTAGCTTCTTGTAAGCAAAATATTTTTTTTTGCCTTGTACAGGTCTTCACCACAAAACTACCTGTACTGTATAAGAAAATCCCTTCATGAGAAAGGAAAGGAACTTTATTTAAGTGTCTAGTCATTCTAGCGCTGGAGCGCTAATTGGGGACACTGTAAACAGAAATTAACAATGAAAGTAAATCAAGGGGAAACCGGACTACCTGGAGAAAACCTCTCGGTGCAGAGAAGAGAAGCAACAAACTCAACCCACATGTGACGCCAAGTCTGGGAATCGATCCAGGGCCACATTGGTGGGAGGCGAGTGCTCTCACCACTGCTCCATCCCTGCACCCCGAAGAACTATACATAATTAATGATTGGGGATGCAAATGCCTCCCAGAGCTCTTGCACAGTGTCTGCCGTGACATTGAGCTAAATATTCCATTAGCTGGCCTCTTACATATTCAGCAAGTACAAACTGGGTGTTGTCCCACCTTCACTTTCCACACAGACTTTGTACATATCATAGTCATCTGTTGTGAAAGCAAATTTGCCCTTCGTGGCATCTTCTCTCTTGTACAAGACGTGGCCAGTGGAATCTGTTACCTTAAAAAAGAAATAAATGTACCAATGCATTAGGCCGGCCAGTCAGCTTGGTTGAGCATCAAAATGGCACGAGGGTGGTTCAATCTCGACCCTAGAGCTCTTCTCTTGACTGAGGGAGAGAAGAGGATGGCACAGTCGGTTAGTGCGCGGCCTTGGTGCAAGAGGTCCTGAGTTTGACTCCTGGATCTCACATCCTTGTTTCGACTTCTTTCCATTCTGTGTAGCTTAAAGTAGCTTTAAATACCTATAAAACGGAGCACTGATGGCGAAGGGGGCGCACCGTCGACCTCAGGTTTGTCAGTTGAATTACTGTTACGAGTTACATGTATCGACGTTAAATATGGTTGCTTTACTTTACTTTTACTTTACTCCTCATTGGTTTTCGTGAAGAACAATCAAAAGAGTCTGTAATTGGTGCATTCATGTTAGCACGAGGAGTGAGCAGGCGCCGTAAGGTCCAAATAGCCAATTTTTGGCTACAAGAACCCTACGGCGTTTGTTCTCCTAGATAGAGTTTCCCAGAGTCTTGTGTTGATCCAAGGCTCTGGTGACGAGAATGGAGAGTGGTTGCCAAGAATGTCACTGGTTTAACCCTTTCACTCCCAATATCTGATTAGTAATTCTCCTTTCTAGCTGCTATACATTCCCTTTTATATTAGTTAAGAGAATTTGAGTTTGATCAAAATAACACCATCTGACTGATAAGTTTATTCATTCTCAACACCTGTCTGCTGAATAGTGAATTGATATTATAAGGAGAAGTTACATACTAATCACTTCTGGGAGTGAAAGGGTTAAACCCCAGCAAAAAACAGCTGCAATTCAAAGGGCAAAGCCAGTGACTGTATTGACGGTGTCTGACAGGACTGGCCCCTGGGTAATTTTATGAGCTGAAAGACACTTCAAATAAAACAATGGGCTAAGCGAGATGTACATGCAAGCGTGCTTATTTTCAAGCTACCGGTAAATGGGAAGTCATCTTCCAGTTTCAATAATGATAAGATTTTCTTCATTTATATCATACTTATACATGTGAAGTATTAGTTGTCCTTGCAATCTTGCATTGAAGCTGCTCCAGTGACCAGTAATGGCATCATTTTGCAGCGCATGCATGCGTTACGATGTGTCTTAACACTTTACGTCCATTTTAGGAGGGGAAAAATAAGGGCTTACCGTTAAGTGCGTTTTCTGTTGAGGAGCATCGGAAAGTCGATATTCACCGGTGACTAACACATCCTTGTGAACTTCTTCTCTCAAACACTTCTCTTGTCCGGGAGGTAACGTGAATGAAAGAGCACTAGCTAAAGTTAAAAAACCTAATACAACTATAGCGACGTTTATGAAGAGTATTAAATGCTTCATTTTTGGAGCGTACAACTTTAAGAGTCCGAATTAAATCGCTCTTTCTAGCATCAGTCTGCTTTCAAAATGGAGAGCGACGTGGCATAAGCAGAAGAGAAAAGACATCCGGGAATTCTCTTCTTTTTTTAAACCCCGCTGAGTGAGCGCAGGCGAGCAGCTCTGAGGCCTGGTCACCAAGTCAAGTCAGAGAAGAAAACTTTCGCATCATGTCGGGTGGCGGAAAAGATAGACTGAACATTTTCCCTTCTAGGATGTAAGTAACGGGATTGATTAAGATCAAGGGCTTCTCGCGTGGCTTTCCTTTTGAGGAATATTAATTTTTGTGTGCGAAAATTGCGTTTATTTTTCAAGGGCCCTGACCTTGATGAAGGCTAGATTGAAGGGTGCCCAGAAAGGACACAGTCTCTTGAAAAAGAAATCAGATGCCCTGACAATGCGTTTTAGAAAAATCCTCAGGAAGATCATTGAGGTAATTTTTGAGAATATGCACTCAAATTGCGATCGCGTCTTTATTAAATGTAGGAGTTCATTCATTGCGTCGACTCGATCTCTCCTTTTCAGACCAAAACGTTGATGGGTGATGTCATGAGAGAAGCAACTTTTTCGTTGGCCGAGGCAAATTTTGCTGCTGGAGATTTCAGGTATACATCAATTTCTTGGTTTTTTTTCGAATAAACTGATTTTTTTTTCACCGATATGGTTTTCGATTCACCTCACAGGCACGAGAGCTAGAGTCACATGATAATCCATCAATTATCGTGTTAAGCACTGGCCAAACGAGAGCGAGAGTCGATGAGAGTTGACCAAAGTTAAACTCTTGCTCTTGTTTGGCTAGGAACTCTCATCCACTCTGATTGACTCTCGAGAGCTCTCATCAAATTTGAACCTGCTCAAATTCTTCATGAGAGTTGGCAAGAGTTTTGTCTTGTTTAGCCATGCACGAGAGTTTGAGCGAGAGTTTTGGGGTCAAACAGCAAGCTTGTTTGGGCACAAAATTCATTTAACTGGTCTGGCTAGCTACATATATCGGCTGGCTAGTCAAAATATTTACATCAGAAAGGGTGTTCCCAGGGTGGTTCGCAGACTCTCTCCTTCTTTTGCGCGTGAAACTCTTGACAAACTCTTGTCAACTATTGCTCTCGTTTGGCCAACTCTCGATCACTCTCATCGACTCTTAAAAGTTTCAGCTCTCGTCAACTCTTGCTCTCATTTGACCAGGGCCTTACTCATTTCCTAAGGTCATTCCTCAGTATTGCACTGCACATCCTGTATTTTGCGTCAATATTTATGAATTGGATCAAATTTTCAACATTGTAAATATGGGGAAAGTTGATCATACACGCTAAAACAGTTCTCAAAACATGTGAGAGAAGTTGTGAATGACCCATAATTCTTTGCAAATAAGCGTGCACATTCTGAGAACATGGCAAATTTTGTTTTGATCTGCGGTAATCGAGATAGACTGGTACGGTGGTGTTTTACTCTTAAACGAGCCCGGTGACATATTTTTTATTCCATAAGTTTGGTGTACAAATTATCCCCTTCAAAACCAAAAATTTGTAGATATAAAAGATATAGATAATTATAGATAAAAACGTACACAAAGCCCCTTACCCAGGGATGTAAATTATGATCTTGAAAACAACGACTTGAGAAACGTTTTGAGTAGACTTCTTTTTAATTTGAGTGATTTTTTCCATAAACTATATAAGAGAGTGTTCCATAATGCTCTAGACTTTCTACCTATCAGATGTTTTTAAGTACTGTGTAATACTTTAAAAACCCTCTTGTTTAGCTATCGTAAAATGTACCCTGAGCTGATGAAATAACGCAGGTGATTAGTGTCAGTACAGGCATCAATGGGGTAGGATTGGCCCATTATATCTCTTAAGCAAGCAAGGTGACATCTTTTTTATTGTAGTTCTCAAAACAGGGATTAGTACATGTAGGGAACATTCAGGGAAAGTTTCAAGAAAGTCGTTTCACAACTTTTTTTTTCTGAGGAATCACCGTAAGTTTTATTGGGAGTGCAGGGATGGATAGTGGTTGGAATGCTTAAAGTGTTTATGACTGATTTTATTTATTTACTCAATGGAAACATTATGGTTTTCTATGATAAAAAACTATTATTAGAAACCTTCCAAACCAATTTTACTTCTGTGTCCTTTAGCGTTGTAAAACTGAGAATTTTCACTTCCGGTGAGGTACAAAACCACTCTAGTGTGGAGACTGGGGATAGTAGAACAGGAATGAAATTTTCCAGGATCCACATTTTCCTGTTTTTTGGATTGAAAAGTTGCTGAAACTGCTTATGAGATAAGTTGTAATTGGTTGCAATAATGAAAGTAGAGAGTGTTCCATAATGCTCTAGACTTTCTACCTGTCAGGTGTTTTTAAGTGATACTTTAAAAACCCTCTCGTTTAGCTAGAAATTAGACAAAAGAGCAAAATTTCAAGCCCAAGAGTTTTATCTCAGAAAACCATGATCTTGTGATTGGTTAAATAAAAAAAATCGGTCATATACACTTTTATACAGCAGGCACATTGTCATTAAGAACACATAATATTTATTAAATTTTATTTTTTCGCTTTTGTTCGCTTGACATTCACCACTTTGAGTTGTCTTGGTCTGCATTCGTTTTATACGTTTTTTAAAGCAATCAATTTTACTTTTAAACTTTTGTACTTTTATTGTTCAAAGCTATGTTGTCTTAGAGAATGTTGACAAGGCACAGACAAAGATTCGTCTAAGGAAAGACAACGTTGCTGGTAAGATTGCATTAATGATTCTTCAAGGCCAAAAAACTTTTGTGTTTGCCTGTTGTGTATTGCACAACTGAAACTCAAATCCAATCAGTCAAATTGAAAAAAATAATTGCAATTGGTGAAAAAAGTAAAATATGTTTACAACGTTAAATTTTGTTTACAAGAAGGAAAATAAATTTATAGAGGCATGCTTTGCAAGTAAAGGTGTACGGTAAGTTATGGATCTAGTTTTTTCCTGTTGATTTATAACCCAAGCATGAAGCGGGTGGGGCATATTTCAACTGCAAAATAACTTTCATTGTGGGCCGAGAAAAAGAGGTTAGTAAGATATTATATTATCTATATTATCTCTGAGAATCAGGCATGTGGGAAAGGAAACTTGTTGAAGTCAAGTAGAAGGTTCATCTGCCACAAGGACTGCTGCATCAAAATCGGAAAAAGTGAATAAATCTCACTCGCAAGACTTACAAGGTTATGTCACATAGACGGCAGAAAAAACTTGCTGGAGGAAATCGTGAATTAAGCATGCTGTACAGTGGGCCATACTGTTGAATACATTACGCTAGTTTAGCCAGTCACTATCTGAGAGATAATAATAAGGGTACATAGTGATGAGGGGGTCATTTCCTAAAGAAACTGTGGTTCAGTGTCAGTAGAGAGTGAAATACGAATATAATGGTTCTATCAAATAAATTAGGCAATGAAGGTACATATCAGAAATGGTATGAACGTGAGTGCGTTTCGTGATTTATGGTCAATTGTGACGTTTTGAAAGTTCTCAAAATGCACTTGCATTTTCAAAACGTCACAAGTGACCATAAATTATGAAATGTACATGTATGAGCAAGGTCATACAATTTTTATTAATTTTTATGTTATACTCAACAAAATCACTCCATTGCTTTGTTTCCATAGCAACTTCCGTATTGCACTCTTTAACCTATAATTTATGCATTCATCATTGACCAATCAGAAATGTGAATATATAATAAATGTAAATTAACCACCATGAGAAAGATGTGCTAGCTGACGTTTCCTTTCATGATTGAATGGGCTCATGTTCGAAATTGTGAGCTCACAAATTTTACTTACAGCCGTTAATTTACCTTTACTGTTTCAGTATCAATTATTAATTTTGTTTAAGGTAATTCTCTGGTTTTGCATTGTGCAACCCTACTGTGCATAATTGCTTGTGTCACTGGCGCGCGCATTAGCTCACGCACATTGATAAAATGGTGGATTTTCCCTGATGCCAAGCTTAACCTGTCAAGGAATGGCTATTTTCTCCTGAACAAGCATGGTGACCCCCTCTTTTTAATGGTGTTATGTACTTCTAATAGGTACACAGAAAACATATTTTAAGGAGAAAAGTGAGCCAGACACTGTGTTTGAGGTGATGATATAGCGGTCCAATTTGCTTACTTTTTTTTGCAAGATCGAGCAATTTGAAATCACTTTACCAAACGAGTTTAGCCTGCACAAACAAGTACCGGTAGGCTCAAGTTTTCAGTAATATTTAGTAGCTTTTGCTATATAACCACAATTTTCTGGTTGATCGAGTTTGGGATGCTTTTCGTGTAATTGGGAAAAAAAGCACTTAAAATAAAAGTGCATGCAGCACAAAAACAAGCACAGCCACGCCATCTTTTTCATGCATTTTTATAATGTCCTTTGCATGAATATCAATAATTATTGTGCAAAGTTTAACAGAAATCTGGAAAGTTCCTCATTTTCAAGGGAATTACCTTAAACCAAATTTTCGAGTGTGTGCACAGTGTCTTATACATCATGATGTAGAAGTGGTTTGCAAGCAATCTCTAGATACAGATAACATTGGTATAATGTACAAAATGTGGTGGAAATGATGAAACATGGAAACCACCCAGTTTCGTATGTCTTACAGGTGTTCACTTGCCAGTCTTTGAAGCATATGCAGATGGAACCAACAGTAAGTTGTCCTTGTATTTATTGAGTGATTAAATTCAGCTTCACGCAGCACCTACAGGCAATTTTTTGAAGAAACTTTTGAATTTTTTTAAGGACCGCAAAGTGTATGGCATCATGCTATCCACTTATGATATCACACTCTATGTAACAATAGGTAGTCTGGCATCGTGTATTGTGCAGAAAATTTGACTCTCTGATTATGACTTTGCCACGCATTACCTGGCTGTCTTTATCTAATGTATTCTTTTAACACTGCACTTGTCTGTTATACAAACAAGAGCATTACGGAACTGTTTGCTTTCCCGCTACTACTAAACTATGAAAATCCTGGAAAATCCCAGTGCTGCCATCATGTAAAAATAAAGAAAATGGGAACCAACAAAAGCTAAAATTGAAGAACCTTAAATGCATGAAACATTGACAGATCTGACAAAAGAGATTACATTTAAAGTCTTAAACATGAAGATTTATTAGCAGTGGGACTGCTAATCATCATAACACCCATGCTTATGTTAAATTGTGCAAAATTCTAACACATTATAACAGACCCCTTTGAAGGAAATGTTATGAATAGACCTTTTTGCAGATGTGGCGGCCATTTTGATTTCTATGGTTTCAAATACAGGCCTTCTGATAGGGTGCAATGAAAAAAATGCAAATTATGCGAAATTTGCAGGGCAGATGATGCGATTAGGAAGGCCAATTATGCGATAAATATTGTAAATTATGCAATTTTTTTCTGAGCAATTTTAAGCTTGTTGTTCAAGGTTTCATGATAAAAAAACACATTTTTACTGCCCTTAAGACATAATTTTTCAACATAAGGGAACAGTAATTATGAATCTTGATCAACATTAGTTGCGACAAGTAAAAAAAATGAGGTCTTCTGCACTATTGGTGCACCACGTTAAAAGTTGAAAGGACACAACTAACATGCCAAATGAATGATCAATAATTATTATTCGTATCACCCAACTAGTGGACTAATGCAAATGCTGAATTTTGATTGGCTACATTACTAGAGGACTACTGGTATTAGTAATAGTCATTGAGTAGCTAAAAGCGTGATGCTTTTTTTCGTTTTATTCCCAAATAAATTTATTTTCAACTTGCATTTGCTAACTTTATTATTGCCTTTTCTGTCCAACTAGTTGGGTGATAGGCGACTCTTTAAGAATGAGAGTCGTACCAGGCCCCCCACATGCAAAATAATGCCTTGAACTTCGAATATTTACAAAATTGACGGTAACAAAGGCTTTTTAGCTCTTTTCCAAGGAAAACCATCTTTAAAATGGCGTATTTATGCAGGAGCTCCTAAGAAACTTGTTGATTTATGTTTTATTTTATGAATTTATGAATTTTATGAATTGTGCGATCGGATGCGATTTGAGGTCGATTGTGCGAAATCGCACCATCGCATAATATCAGAAGGCCTGCAAAATAGCTATCATTGCCCAGGTGTAAATACATGTTAATTTGCCCCGAAGCATCCCATAATGAAATCAAAATGACCGCTATATCTGCTAAAGGGTCTATTCTGAGGACATTCAATGTTATCGTAGGTTATGAGCTGACTGGTTTGTCTCGTGGTGGTCAGCAAGTTGGCAAATGCCAGGAAGTCTATGCTAAGGCTGTCAAATTGCTTGTGGAGTTGGCTTCCCTTCAGGTACATGTATTAGCCGTGGCATTATTGTTGTATCGTTTGCAGTTTGTCAAGGTTGTATACCTCTCAAATTAACTTTTAAAGAGACCTACAGAATTAGGGGTTTAGGGAAATGCTTACCTATCATAGGTGTCTCTTGGGTCATTGTGGGCTCTGACAATATTTTTTCTTCCAAATATTACTTGGCATTCCCCTTATCTCTTAAAACCACATTGGCAATCTTTGAAAGCAGAATACATTGTACATAATCACTCAAAATTTTTCCCCTTAAAACGACAAAACGAAAAACATCCTAGTAAAGTATTTTTGAACATTCTTCTTTGGCAAAAACTCAGTAATTATTTCCATAACTTTGTGACGATGACAAAATCAAAATAAATTTAAGACACACAAACGAACATTTACCTTTTAAAGACATGTTTCGGCATTACTCATGTCATCATCATGTCTTTAAAAAGTTGGTTCGCAAGGCTGTTGCCTGAGAAAATTTTCCGGAAGCCCTTAAGGCTCTCAACATTAAAAGTTAGTAACCCGAGTTATCTTTTTAACTAATTAGCCCAGTGCCTCCCCCACCCCCCTCCTCCCAAAGTCAAGTGGTCTGCCTTTGTTATACCTGTAATTATATGCCACAAAATACCTGTTACCACCGCAGCCTTTGGGACACATTAAGGATTGTAATGAGTCCATTGAGGTTTTGACAAAAAGCTGGTAAGCATCACTAGGCCATCTGCCCATTGGTTTGGTTAAGTGATCAGGAATACTGCGTCAAGCAGTCATCATAACAGCTCCAGTGCAGAAACTGTGGCCAGAGAACTTTTTGGAAGTACCTACTGCTTGTAATGTTGACTGAAGGAACGGTGACAGTGGGGAACGAGATAGAGGCTGACCAGCCCTGTCAATGAAGAGAGGACCGTGTGTGGATTCCTGAAGTTGGAGATAAAACATGGTTGAGAGAAGCCCAACTACGCCCCAGTTTTAAAACAAAGCAACCTTGTTGGAAAGGGTTAGTTTTGAAACTTTTAATGAAAATGCGAAGGCTGGAGGGATTTACATGTACTTCTGCATCAACTTGCAAGTCCTGAACTCTCCAGTCCTCAGAAAGCCAAAGAAAACCCAAACAGCAAGTGTCCCAAAGCATGATATGATCTGGGTTTTGCAGGTCCATCGAAGGATGAATAACATGCATGATGTCAGCTGTTGGTGGTTAACGCTGTGGCTGATTTGAGCCTTGATGGTGCTTTATCCCACTTAGGAGACACTGGAGTTGTAAGGGATCAGGAAAGATATAATCAATGTGAAGAGATTGTACAGCTTACAGTTAGACCTTTATAAATGAGTGGTGCAAACGATCAGCCAGTTGAGAACAGAAGCACAACAAGGTTTGCTCATTAATTTTGTAGGTAACATGGAGACATTCTCAATAGTATAACCATCCAGGATGTGAAATTCTACAAATTGGGATTGAGCTGAAGTATAGACACGGTAGGTAGAAGGAGTCAAACCATTGATTTTGCCAGGTAGAATTGGCACTTTGAAGTAAACTACCAGAAGAAGCAATGAAGGCACTGGGATAGCTGTTGGTTAGACCTCAGTGGGGAGCTAGCTGATGGAACCTCTGAAAGTCAAATTAATGGAGAGAGAGCCTCAGCAACTGAATTGGAAGATCCGGTCACATGGCGGGCAAAAAAGGCAAAAGAATGTTGGCCCGCCAACATGGACAGATGACAGAAACACCATCATGTTTGAATCTCTTGAAGTACTGTACCTCAATACATCAACTACAGCTGTGTTGTCGAAGCAAAATTCCACCCGTTTCATCGACGACTGATGTCCCCACAGAGAAGCTGCCAGAAGTGGAGGGAAAAGCTCCATGTAGACAATGGAAAGTGATATCTTTGAGGAGGATCACCTGTCCACAAACCATTCAGAACCTAAAATAGCGCCAACAGAACCTGCAGCATCCGAAGAGATCTGAAGATCCGGAAATGGAGTCCACTGAGGTGACAAAGGAAACCATGGCCACTACGTGAGTGGACAAATTCATGCCACCATGTGAGATCCAAGTGAAACTCTTGGTTATGGCATATGAGTGGTCCTCCTGTTTAAAAGCAGACAGCAAATTTATTATACCATGCAGTAAAGTGCGGCCAAGAGGAACAACTTTGCATGAATGCTGCAAGTTGCCAATGAATTGACCTCAACTCCTTACGAGAGCAGTAGCATTTGGACAACCAAGAGTTTAGTATTACAGTGATGCGTTCAAACTTTTGGTGAGAAAGGTCCACCCGCAACAGGAGAGAATCAAGTTCTACATGTATACCCAAGATGGTCAGGCTGGTCGAGGGGCCCTCCAATTTATCAGGGTGGAGCGGAATGCCCCATTGCTTGAACATCCAGATGTACTTAAAGCTGTATCCAAATTGCACTGGCCAATCAAAGAACTAGTAGGACCCAGGGTATGGAAATCATCCAAATAGTGAAGAAGGAAAACCACTCCATAGTTCTCCCTACAGATCCACTCAACTGGATCAGCTACTCATGAAAAAATATGAGAGACTGAATGTAAACCAAAAGGCAAGTATTTTCCTTTCCACTGCATGCCCAAAGGGTAACGATCATCAGGATGTACAGGAACGATATGGTAAGCACGCTCCACGTCAAACTTTGCCATTAATGCTGTCGCACCTTGGCAGAACAACATGATACCATCAATGATGTCATCAACTGTCATAAAAAATTATTGCACTACAAAGGGGTCCTTTTGAATTCCATCATTCACACTGTGTCCATCAGGACTGAAGAGATCAAGAATCAAGTGCGATTTTCCTTGCTGATGTTTCTTTGGTGTGACCCCAAAACCCAAAATGGCTGGTGTTAAGACTGGGTAATGGGGGTGTGGAGAAAGACCAGCGACCCATCCTTTGGTTAGCTCATTCTGTAGGTAGGCAACTATGATGAAGATTCTGCTGAGCTAATCTCAAGGAGACTGAAGTTGGGTTGAAGCTGATACAGAACCCATTGTGATTCCTGGCCAACCTATACTCTTCAAAATGCTGATCAGGATGGGTCGACATTAATTTTCTTTGCAAAGGCTGTCTACTCTAAGGTGAAACAGAACAGTCTGCAGCATTGAACACAACATATGAAGAAAACAACAAAACATTTTGTACACTATTTACACAAGAGACAGCTGCTGTTGTCATGGCAACTGAGGATTCATTGCCAGCAGCATTTGTTGCCAGATGGAGTAAGGGATCGGAATTGGGATCACTGAACCTCCTTACTGGCTTGAAAGGGACAATAATAACTTGGGGATGATCATCATCACAACGCTCAAAAACATGCAGTATCAGCATCAACCAAATGGCCAGCAACATGAACCCTCATTCCAAGAATGGCAGTAGTGAACTGTCTCTGATACACGAGTGGTGGTACAGATTGGGATGAGGAAGTTGGTGCAGAAGTCGGACAAGGTGATGACTGAGTTACAACAGGGCTTTGGGTGTGAAAATTGTATAAATCCAAGTCCATTGTCGACTAATCAGCTAGGCTGGAACCTGCAGCATCCTTCCTAAATGCAATATCATAGTTCAGCCCGGCAGGCCCAGGATATCTGCAAGCTCTCTGCAAGATCAATAACTTGTATTGCGCCAGCCAGTTGGATGAATACTGCAGAAAATCCATGTTGTGGTAATATTAACGCCTGAATTCAAGTCAGAATAATTATTGGTGATCTCCAGCACACGCTTCCTTGCTGGGGAAACCAATCTTGCCATCCAAATACACGAATGTATGGAACTCGGACTCCTGCACTCATAAGTTTACGCTAAAAGGTCGGTGAGCTCTATGAAAACGCCACTTATTATTTTGGAGACCAACTTACTAGGTATCTGTGCATAGCCAGGACCAGCTTCAAAAGCCTTATCAACTGACAGCATGTTAGACGAAGTGTACATGTAGGTTGATGGCCACATGGAAGAGAAGAACGCGAAGGGCACGGAAATTGTAGTGGTCGAAGGCCAGACAGAAGAAGCAAACGATAATGGCATGGATAATGGCCACAACAGGTGGCTGAGCAACTGATGAAATCCCAGAGTTTCCCATTGTAGAATAAGTGGAAATAAGGAGGGGACATCAGGTAATCAGGTAACTAGCTGCAAGTGGTGGGTGTTGCCATGTTTGAAGCATGACAATTGTGCCTCAACCCTCAAAAGAGACTTGGGAGGGCTGTTTGTTGAATTTGACATTCCATTAGCTTGAAATGCTGCTAAGATTTGTGGGAGCGATTGGCCCTTACTTTGTAATTTCTTCTTCTTTTAATGTGCTACAATGTATGCACTATTGCCCTCTTTCACGAAACCTTCTTCTCCCTGCTAAAAGCTATGGTGTGTAAACAAGTGATATGAGAATGATTTACCGGTACTGTACCCCATTGACCCCTGGGTGTGAGACTTCACAGATTTTACTCTGTCTGATGCCAGGCGATTTACTTGTCAATGGGGGGTGTCCTAGGGAATTTCAGGTGTCAATCGGTTAAGCAGTCAAAATGTCCCCTCCCTTATTAAAGTAGTCATCCATTATTGGAGGGTTCATTTTGACTGCTTAACCATTGACCCCTGGGAGTGGTTAAAAAAAGAATCTGCCGTAACAAAATTTTGTTTTTCCAAACTGTTCTGTATTCTTGCAGACTTCTTTCGTTACATTGGACGAGGCCATCAAAATCACAAACAGGAGAGTGAATGCTATAGAATATGGTAAGAACACTTTTATTAGAGGTACCTTTTACTGGACTGTAGGAAGTATTCTTCCATGGTATTAGCTGTTACAAGAAGACTGATGTGTAATATAATTATGCGTATAAATTTGCTATTTCAAGTGTTTTTTTAAATTGTAATTATGCGGTTTTCGTTAGCATTTGCTCAACTTTTCAGGGTAGATTTTTTCCCTGTATTAGAGATCTTCAATTTTTTTTCATGGAGTTTCATCGGTTTCCCTGTAGTTACATGTATGTTAGCCTGTGTTAACCTTTGATTCGTGAACTGCTTCCCATTGATGAGTAAAACTATAGAGTCTCACTCCAAGCAGTCAATGCCTTAAAAAAATTAATGACTAACACAAACAATGTTGGCTTTTACCGGTGCTCTAACATTATAGAGTTCCATTTTGTCTTCATCTTGTTTAGTAGGGAATCAAATTAGGGGCAAATAAGAATTACAAAATGACTTGTAGTAACCTTTTGGCTTTCTTATGTTGTTTTCAGTTATTATTCCCAAAATTGAAGCAACAATATCATATATCATTGGGGAGTTGGATGAGAGAGAAAGGGAAGAATTCTACAGGTTGGCTTTTTTGTCTGAACAACAATAATAATAATAATTAAATGCAGTATTGTACTTGTATTGGTAACAAGTACCAGCTCCCTCATTTTGTAGCCCAAGCATCTGGCTTTTCCACTCCACTTGTGGTAACTTGTACTGTAATTTCCGGCCGATTACCCGCGGGTAATGTATTAATTTTCCAGTAAACCGCGGTTGCTGCGGGTAATAGGAGGGTGCGGGTAATGTGATAATTTTTAAATCCCAGGTAAGTATTTGCAGGTAAACGTCCGGAAATTAGAGTACATGTATCTTTGAACAGTAACCCACCCAATTGGATATCCTGTGTGTACATCCTAACAATTGGATCAGTTACTTGGGCTTCAGAATTTTATGGGAACATCATTAACTCTTGCTGGACCAACTTTCAGGGTCTTCAAGTAATCTATCTGTAGTGAGAAGTAATTACTGCCCTTGTACTGACATCTGCAAATAGACAGACCTTTTAGTGTTTTGGACAGGAACGATAAGACTGTGTCCACCAGCACTTGTATGGGAAATTGAAGAAACCACATGCTGTTCTTAAAGAGTAATGCACAGCATTAATTTTGTCCTGCTGTGGTCTTCTTCCCAAGAGGTCTTTCTGAACATGGGGCTCCTAACACTTGCTATTTTCACCACAAACTGTTGTAAAGTATGTCAAATTTGCATCATATCGAACAAAGTGCATTGTAAATGCCGTAAATTATTATACCACACTGCTGACAATGTGGCATGCTCATTGCACACTGTGTGTGGTTTCTTTTGTGTGTAGGGACTGTTGGGTTCATTGTTCTTATTTGAGAAAAAAAGTATTTTTTACAGTTTGAGCTTAGTTACTTGGTCATTAAATGAAAGTGAGGCTGGGGTTAACATTGTTATGATATAGACCTCCTGCTTTTCTGTTGTTAATGAGGTTGCACCCTAATTAGATGGAATTAACATAAGAAAAGCAATGAGGTTTCTATCAAAACAAGGTCAAGTCTAGCCTCAATTTCATTCATAGGCCTGGTAACTACGGTAAGCACACAACTGTAAAATGGTCTATTTGCAGCTGTATCTTGCTTTGCAGTTTAGTTGAGGTTGGAATTCCTGTGCTTTAGCATCAAAGCCCTGCTTTTCTCCCACTGAACCAAATTAATATTTCAATACACCTTATTCCAAAATGGCCACTGATTTATGCACATAAAAATTTGCCTTTGTTGCCTCGTTCAAGATAAAATATTCTTTTGAATTTGAAGCTTAAGAACGAGGCATCAAGGGCTAATTTGAATAAAAACAAAAGAATATTTAAATGGCGGCCAAGGTGTATACCTTCATGTATTTTATGCAAACAACTTTTCCCTCTCAAGGCTCAAGAAAATTCAGGAGAAGAAGAAAATTATGAAGCAGAAGGCAGAAGCAGCAAAGAAGGCGAAAGGAATAACAAATGGTAACAGAAAATGACCAGTTGAAAATGTTAATAAAATTAATATGGTACCTTCAGTTCATTCTAAAATATCACACAAATCTTACAACATTGATAGGGTGAAACTGTAAGTGACTTGCAACTCAGCAACTTAACGGGAACCTCCACTCAATCAAAATTGTTCTACAATGTTTGTATCGGAAAAAAACGAATTTTCCAAATTATAGTATTGTTATTTTCACTTTCAGATTTCCTGGGCACTGCCATCTTGAATCTGAGGTGAATTGTGTGACTGTAACACATCACAAAATTATTCAATGAACAGTACCCAGGAAATTTCAATTCACTTATTTTGTATATGCTCCCAATGGAGAAACGTCAAACAATAAATTTCATTCCAAACATTACATTCATTGGTTGGAGTACATGTAATTATTATTTTTCTGGCCTAATCAGAGGTTCCATTTAAACTCACAGTTTCATACAAGCCAAGTTATCATTCTGCCAACAAAATGACTTCTTTAATTTGTTAGGCTGCTGTTGTACTGCTGTATCTGAGTAGTTCTCATCGTTACTTCTGGTAATAACAATGTTAACATAAAATTATCTGTTTGCTTTTCAGATCAAACGGCAAACTTATTGGATGATGCAGAAGATGAGGACTTGTTATTCAAGTAAAATGCCAATAAAAAGAAAATAGGTGGATGTGAAGCAATGAGGAATCTTTATATTTGATCTTCTTATACCCCATTCACACCAACAAGACGTTTAATTAATCAGGGTTGAACAGTTAAAATCAGTCACAGAAAAATGTAGGACTGGAATTTATATGAAATTCAGGTGAGTTTCAATGCAAGCTTTGATTTGTGCTAAATCTGTAGTCAACAAAAATCAGTATACATAATGTAAAATGACAACAATTTGGAACCATGTTTAACTAAATACCTTCAAACCATGGTTAAGGTTTGGTGTGAACAGGGCATTACTACAATTCTCAGTAACTTGAGTATGACGCTAGGGAAGTTTGGTGACAACGTTTCAGCATTAAAGTTACCATGTTGTCAAGGGCAACTTGGTTTGTTTCCAAGAGTCTTGCTTCGTTTCCAAGAGTAACCTTTAGGGGCCTTGACATCATGAGCGATAAAGCCCACCAAAATCTACAAATGGTAACGGTTAAATTCAAACTGGCGACTGCTACCAGTTAAATGATGTCAAACCCTGAAAAGGTGCCCTTAGTCACCAAACTTCCCTAGTGTCGTACTCAACTGAGAATCGTATTGCATTACTAATTATCAGTGTCAAGGTACCTTTTGGCCAAGGTACACAAGTCTTTTGTATCGTGACTGGTTGTTGGCCAGTTTTCGACAACTAGACCAGGTACTTTAAGATTTTGAAATTCACTTTAAGTCATCTATAATTATTTTAATACTTTTGAAAACATGTCCATTATTTTAATACCAATATGAATTGAAAAATGACACAAGTATTCCTTGACAATCACTTTATTAAAACCCTACCAATACAATACTGTATAATAATTATTACATGGCTCATGGAAATACCATTTCCATTACAGCTTCTCTCATGAAAATTATTGCAAACATGCTTATTCAAACAGAAGTGAAATGATAAATGTGCCATTTTTAGAGACTAGTTATTCAATTTGATTTTGAAAGGAATGTATTTCTTACTTCAATGTTCTTGTAAGAACATGATAAGTTGTAATTGGGTGACACTGTACTTTTGATTTTTGTGAAAGTGTGCTCTTTCATAGCCAAAAAAAAAAAGCAACACCAAATGA
>NC_090894.1:28889937-28939937 GCF_036669925.1 Montipora capricornis
CTTGCTTACTTGCTTACTTACTTACTTACTTACTCACCAAAAACATTCGTAAGGGTAATTTACTGCAATCATGAACAACACTGGTGATAAACTGTCGACTACTTCGGTTCTTCATGTAATATATCAAACACGAGAAGGAGTGTTTCATCGGATATACAAACACCGAGAAGCTAGATGAAAAACGAGGCAGAAGGCCGAGTTTTTTAACCGATTTCAAGGTGGTTGGATATGTGATGAAACACTCTTTCAAGTGTTTGATATTGCTTCTCAAAGGAATCAGTATTTTAAGAGATATTTGGGATCAAAGTTGGCGAAATGTTATGCTAATTAAGACCACATATCCAAACGTCCTTCACAGTAGTGATTTCTTTTGTTTTTGGCTTATGAATTATTAATGAGTTCGAGAAGGAATTTTACAATCTGTGTAATCTTTGCAAAGACACTCGAGAAGCCATGAATGGCATCATCATGTTTATTATTGTTATTATTATTATTATTATTATGGTTAGAAACACCAAGCAGCACTCACTGTAAGAGGACATTAAGTAACCAGTGCTGACTTTCTTGTCTTTTCCATAGTTTGGCTCTATTTCTTTCCCAGAGGATGGATCAAATTTTCTCTTGAAGGCTTTTAGAATCTCTACATGCAGGACTACATAACGCCACTGTTTAGAATAGTAGATAACACAGTGTTAAAGATTTCTTCAGACTACACATAAGCTAAATGTCACAAAGCTTATCCAAGCAACTTTAAGCTTTCTACTACTATACCTTTTGAGAACCTGAGAAAGGATGTGTGATGGAAAATCTCAGCCTCCCATGTAGTTTACCTTCCACAATAATCCCACCAGAGCTTTGAAAAAAACACAAGACAACAACTAGGTGGTAATAACTAAGTATATTATCATAACAGTTAATGTAAAAGTAATTAAAATACGTGAACAGGCAAGATACACTAAAACTCGACTCTGATTTGCTAGCCAGTTAGACAAAGTAAGTTCATCTTGCCTGTCTGGGAGGACTATCACCATTGTTCCAAAAGGAGTAAACTAAGAATCCAACAAAGCCTTTATTGAAATGGGTCAAATGACCAAGATGACAGGTTATTAGCCTCACTCCTTCATTTCTTGGTTTCAGAGGGACCACCTCATCTCCATCCATGACCTTCCCCCTCCCCCCTTAGTATATTCAGCCATCTTGACCTCACACTGGAGTGTTGGAGTGTGTCAATTTCAAAACTGATCATTATCCTTCTCATGTGCCCAAAGATGAGGGACGAAGGTAGGAAGAGGGGCAATTGCAAAAGACAAGCAAACTATTGGTCAGTTAACCATGTCTTGGTGTCCTCTGTTGTTACGTACTACTGATAAACTTTGGCCAGGGCACAGATGACAAGTCTATAATATTAACTGAAACAACAAAATGAAGGGTTCAAGGGCCCCCAAAATACCATGAAATTATTATTTATCTAGGAGACCTTTACATGCAGATTTCCTCTTCAAATGCATCTCAATGCAATGTTTATTGAATAACAAGTTTCTGTCAAGGATTCCTTAAAAGTAAGTGAAATGCACGTTGTCTTTGTGGAAAATGAGAAGTCACGGCTAAATGGTCGCATTGATTTCAAATAGGTTCAATTCAAAGTATGAAATTTCATCCTTGCTTATTCTTACAACGTAATAGGTAAGGAGAATAAAACGAGTTTAAAAGGGCGGGTCTAAAACACAGGTCACATTCCACAGGTCACTCGTTGCAGGTCATTGTTTTACCTCAATTTCGCTAACTCTAGGCCTAAGGTTGGTTTTAGGCCTAGGGTTAGCCAAATTGCGGGTTTTGGGTTACTTTCAAAAAGGTGAAACAATAACCTGCAACGAGTGACCTGTGGAATGTGACCTGTGTTTTAGACCCGCCGAGTTTAAAATGAGTTCGAATACAAACCTATGCAAACAGAAGACTTGTCCTGGTTCCCAGTGTTTTTCCCATCTAACAGGAGTAACTGGAATGGATTCCAAAGGTTTGTTATCATACAGCATATGAGCACGGCTCATTGTGTTCGTGTAATGATTACTTGCTATTGCATGTACAAGGAAGGTTATCAATATTTTGGAAGACTCTTGGAAGAATGGTGGATTTCTGTCAGGCCTCTCCCTCGCCATTTAGAAATCCCGGAGAACCTGGAAATGAGTCCTATAATGTCACGCGTTCTTGACAATTAACTGCTCGAGTGACGTCCGAGTGCAAGTGAGCTGTTATTGAAAACTTTATTCCTATTTTTTCCCACGATGCCATTTTTAGCTCAAGGCCTCACTCGCACAGTTTACTCTTCTATCTATAAACATGCTGTTAAAGGACAACATCAAACGCCACATTTTCGAAGACTGCGTGACCGAGACCTTCTGCTTTGTGCCCAATGTCGGCATAATTGCATAATCCCCGGCTATTTTAGAAGAAGTCACACACCAATAAACGTTGGCACACTTTTTGTTCAAAGTCAGTAAAGACGCGAATAGGCAGATGATAGAAATTATGCGTCTTCAATATGGACTAAACTGCAAACTCGCATTCAGACTCAGGTTTTCGATTTGACGAAAGTGCAATAATTCGTCTTTCAATTAACCAATTGGCTCAGCAGGCCACTCGTGACAGGCCCCGAAAGAGGGAGGGGTGCTTTTGCCCCTCTTTTCCAACAGCCCCCAATCCCAAAGGTCCCGTTCAAGTAAGGTGTTAAGTTGCTCAGATTTGACTGCAAATTCTCTTTGATCAATCCTACGGTAACCCTGAGAAATGTTGGTTTTGGTTATGACGTCATGGTACTAGTGTCAGTCCGTAGGTTAAACTTTTCATGTAAGCCGAAAGTTTCATGGGCGGGAACCGACACAGGAACCGCCTTTTTCGGCGGGAAGTGGCATGAACAGCGCACTGCATTTGATACTTAGTAATAAAACAAACAAAAATTTTGAAGACAACCAAAAAAACAAGCTAAGTATTTTTTTAGTAAGGCGAGAAATGGAGACAAAAAAACGAAACAAAAACAAAGCAGGCGACGAATAAGTGATGTTCAACCTAAACGAACGGCTAAGAACACGAAAAACAGGCGAAATATTAGTGACAAACAACGAAAGAGGTAGCGAGAAAGAGTCCGAATAAGAGAAAGAGCTAGACGAAACTATATTGACGAGCAATAGAAGAATGGACAAGCACGAGTATGTGAAAACAGGCTGAATTATGGTGACGAAAAACGGCAAAAGAGCAGGAAAGAGCACAGGAAAATAGACTAATTTATAGTAATGAGGAGGCTGGAAGAGGCGTATGTAAGGTACGTTGACTAGTTAACATCTCAAATAAATAATCATCGAAGATCTCGGCTAGATTTGCCTAAATATATATATATATATATATATATATATATATATATATTAATAATAGATTTTCAGTTCACTGCGGCACGGCAGTCCCAGTAGTTGGTAACTTGCATTGCAACATGTCCTCTACCTTGAATTGACGATTATCGTTAATTGTTAATTTGCTTTCAATTTACTATTATCGTTAATTTAGGACACTGTGTCCCAGGACTTGTGGTAGCAAATAAAAAGAAAAAAGTAAAAGCAGCCCCTGGACAGGATTTGAACCCGGAGCACCTACTTCGAAGGAACTGTTTTTATCCACTTAACCACTAAAGATCAACTGACTAAAAATGTGCCGATTATTTGCCAAAACTAATTAGTATATATATAAAATCATTGCTGAATAATGGTTAAGTCTAAAGCTTGATTTTAAAATGGTTAGCTTTCTCTTGAAGTTTGGTAACCGACATTTTTCACTGTGTAAGCTTGCTTCTTAGCGGCTGTTAATACACGTTTACAGCGGCACTTTTGGAAGAAAAAATTATTGACATTAATAAAAAATGACATCCTCGCAGTTAGTGATGTGGTAGTCTAGTGGTTAAGTGAAGGGGTTATTAATTACACGTTCCCAGGTTCGAGACATTAGGATTCCGCTTTTAAAAGAAATATGTTCATTTCTCATAATCCATATCAAGTTTTCAGTGTTCTGAAATAACGATAATAGTAAATTGAAAGCGAATTAACAATTAACGATAATCGTCAATTCAAGGTAGAGAACATGCTGTGCATTGTTAAGGCCCTTTTAGGGATAAGCGATAACTGACAAAATAATTATAGCGAGATGTCCAAGATTTGCTCCCAGGCTCTTTAATTCGGTCAACCGATTGTGTCCTGGGGTGAAACCGTAGAGTTTTCGTATAATTATGCAGTATTTAATTAGGTTAATTAACTGTTAAAAAAACGAGTCCCTTTACTCTTTAAAATTGCCACTTATTGTCAAATTCCAAAGATAAGTAATTTTAGGGATAACAGTCTCAATAATTTTAGGATTAAGGGAAAACTAATGTAAAACCCCCTTAAGAGGGCATCATTGTTTTTATGTAACTTCCCAAAACGTGCTGCATTATAGGGTGGTAAAAGTTCTCAATTTTAAAGACCAAAGACAGGCACGAAGAATTGGAGGCAACAAAGGTAAACTTTAGAGTTTCAATAGAGTGGCTCCAAAATTTTGTTAGCTTTCGTAATTACATGATTTCGATTGCAAATGTGGAACAAATAAGAAGTGCCTTTTAAAAATTGCTCGTGGTTCAGCCTTCAGCACCCAGTCGAAAGTAAATGCAAATTATAGTTGCTGATTATTTATTCCAAAGTGCGCGAGAGCAGTTCTTTAACGTACTCGAAATTTTCGATTCCATGAGCAATTTCCAAGTCCCACCGTAGAGCAAGAGAGAACAACTTTACACTTAGGGACTGGTCAAAAAGTATAGGTGGGGGGGGGGGGGGGGGGGGAGAAGGCACATTGTTAAATTAAAATGTTTTTAATGATCGAGGGCTTGATTCTGTTGAAACACATAATTTGATGGCACCAGGATGAGAAACTTAGTTAGTTTTACATGCTTTTGTATCTGGTTAAGAAACAAACCTAACCGTAAATCAACACCACCACAACTTCATATACAAATGTGGTATAACTGATTACATAACAAAAAAAAACGTTTATCAGGGGGTGGGTAATGTAAGTGTCAGCCTTCATTTAGGGGTGGGTCAAATAGTTTTGTGCCAAAAGTAAGGGTGGGTGATGTGTGTTCTTTATCTGCCACATTTCCAATTGCTCCGCCCCCCCCCCCCCCCCATACTTTTTGACCAGTCCCTTACCGTGCTCGTACATATTTTCAAACTTTCCAAGCCCACCCATCATTTGCAGGCAAGAACAGAACACAGCCAGTAAACAAGATCTCTTTTTATTGCTACCATTACAAAAAGTGTAGCAAAAATTACCTTTTGTAAAAAGATTTTTTCCTAATCATATTCTCCATGGAAAACAGACTCTAAAAATTGACGTCTGCTGAAAAACTTACATATTAAATAGGATTAGTCATCCCTTACATAAATAAAACCTTTTTATCTCAAAAACGTGTTTTATTCATGACGGATCATAAAGAATAGACAAGATATTTTTATTGACCCTCTTAAAACTCCTGGAGTCATTTGATCGTATTATTCCAGCTAAGCTTGAAAAAACAATATACCGTGAAACTATCCGAACAAGTAATTTTGACAACTAACTTAAAGATTTGGTAGAAAATAAGCGAAAGCTCACAGTTTTCGCATAGACTGAGAGTCGAGTTCAGTGCGAATTGGAGGCTCTGAAATTACACCAGCTCTAGACTCATTCATTATTCCTTTTAGGGACGTGATAACGTTTTCTGTAATTTCAACAAACTTTGGTATATCTCGTTGGCTTATACCTTAGAAATGATAAATGAAAATGATATGTTAAGATATTGTGTATTTTTGACTCTTTTCTCGTGTTTTGGTGATATCCTCCATGGGGGCTATTAGGTGATAAATAAATTCTATATTAATCGTAAAACAAGGTTGGTTTCGAATTGGTACGGAGAAACAAGCTTAGCATTTGAGATCTCAGACTCTTAGAGAATTGAGCGTTAATAAAAATCCTTCATAAAAATCGTTAACATCTGAAATCTGCGAACGAAGCACTGTGGTCCTCATTTGCCGAAAATATCTCCGGTTAGAACTCGGATCATTCCATGAAAGCTAGTTCTACCAATAATGTTAACATGGCTCCGTCGTCAAAATTCTTTTTTCTATATTTCTTTTTTTTGTTTACTCGAGAGCATCTCTTTTAAATTAAATTTATTTTTGCTCTTTCTTTTTAACTTTACCCCAATGGCGGGAGTTTACAAACAAATAATACCATAACTGGGACTTTTTCTTTCAAATAATATCCGCTTTCGTAATAGAATACTTGCTCACAGGATTTCGAATTCGTGCCACCTCAATAAGCTCTATCTTTTCGCTTCTTTGGTCCAAAAATGTAGCACCCCAAATAAATTTAATTTACAATGAAACAATTTTCTTATTTAAATAGAATTTAAATTTCTGTTACGATGTGGATTCCAAATATCAACTCCCAAAATATTGCATCTCAAACAAATTAATAAGCCTAGATAATTCGGTGAAAAAGAGTACCTTTTCCATGCAAAATTACTTTAACTAAGAGCCATTTCAAAGTGGTAATATGATTAAAAAAATCAATTTCCTTTTGTTTTCTCCCGGTTTTAAAAGTGTGTTTGCTTAAAATCTGCCTGGCAAAATTTGAGCTTTGACTTTTATCCGAAGGCTGTTTACTTGGAGTGTAAGTTTTGGATTTCACGGTCCGCCATTACTCACGTTAAAAACTGGCCGACTGGACCTCAGAAGGTTCGATCTGGGGAAAAGATCATTAACTCAATACCTTAAAATTTCAGCGTGTAAACGCAGATTATTATGTATGCAGAACACGAGTTTGAAAATCTGAAAACCCAAAACTCCCATGCTTTATATTAATTCAGTCTCGTACAAACGCATTGCATTCTTACGCTAGTGAGTCTGACGTCATTTTCTCCTCGATCCAGCTTTCTCGAGATTTTAAATTTAGTGACGGCGGACCATGAAATAGGAAAATTCCAGTTAAAATAAACAAGTGTCCTTTTTAAATTGAGGCTTAAAACTTGGCTTCACTTAGTGTTGAGTTGACATAGTTTTGAAATCCAAAGAATAAAAAGATTTGATTTTTTATCACAGTACCACTTTAAAACTACAAGGTAATTTAACAAAACAATTCACTTCAGGTCACAAACGTCTGTAGGATAAAGGACGCTAAAAACAAGTTTCTGTGAATATCATTAAATTTCTCTTTCATACTATCGCTTCGAAATACTAATTTCATTAATAGTGAAGAAATAGAAGGGCTCTCGCATACTGTATTTCTTTCAAAAAGGGGCAGACTTCAATTAGCATACCCTCCCCGCGGGTAGAACTTGCAAATCGCAAGAAACACCAGTTCGACTTGGGAAAATAATTTATAGCGAGTAAATGGGGCTGAATTACCTCAACCGTTTACTGCCATGAACATGGATATGTTTTCTATTCACCCAAAAACGGTTTCGAACAAGCCCCACAGTTTTAAAAATATAATACACACCCTTTTTAAGAAGCTAAGACTATGGTCGAGTTAATACCATGACATCTCTTCGCATGGTTTGTTCAAACTCAATCCTGATAGTCAGGGCTAATCGAACTTTGAAAAAACATGCCCATAATCCCCCTTCAAAATTAGAATAAAACTATATAATTCTCATCGCTATAACAATTCAAGGCACCACCCAATGGAATGCCACACGACATAAAACGGAAATTCATGAGTGAAATTTTTCACTAATTGCCCCGCACTAGGAACCACTTTTGGAGACTAATTCTTATCGAACTATTTTCATGTTTTATACTACAAACATCTTATATAAAGACCTCTGGAATGTACTTCAAGTGGTACTTTCAGTATAATAAATTAAGCATATGTACACCAATATATAAAGACTGCCACAACGTCAAACATTAAAACAATTAAAACAGAGTGAAAAAACAACAGACAATTGGGCTGTGTCACCACACAATTTACTTGTAATTGACTTACAACACGAGAGTAAACACGCGACAAAAAAGTAGTGTATGTGAAATGATTCGAATGAGTTGAAATTTTATCAAAAATTCGATGCTTCAACGCAAACAGTCCCAGGTCACTGGAATATGCGCTGATTGAGAAAAAGTCCGGTTTGGATTTTTCACGTGCATTTTTAGGCATCCTCGATGCCCGGTGCTTTTTTCCTGGGTTTTCCCTTCTGTTCCTAGCCTTTTCTTCAAAAAGTCAAAAACAAAGTAAACTGGGCTGCGTGACTACGAAAACACGTACAATTAATGAGTGTAAACATGGATGAACGACAAATGGGGACAGCCCATTAAACAAACAAAAATGAACTAAACCAAGAGCCCATAAAGCTGCAGCCACACGAGCGATTTTTTGCTTGCGATGGTGATGCGACTTTTTGGAAAATTGTCGCGTCGCCAGCGCGCGGTGAAAATCACCCGTGGAGACCCTCCCACAGGTGATGCGACAGCTGAAAAAATCACAGAAAAAATCACGAAAAATTGAATGAGTTGAATTTTTCGCGACAAAGTCGTGAACTTTGTCACTCGCGTAACCGCGTTGCAACATTTTGTCCTGCATTCGTGACAATTTGTGAAGCGGCCAGGGGTTATCGAGCCAATCAGATGCGAATCGCGAAAAAATTGACGCCAAGCGTAGCCACCACTGCTCGTTGGCGACGCGACAATTTAAAAGAAAAAATCGCATCACCATCCTGAAGGAAAAAATCGCTTGTGTAGTCGCGGCTTAACTAGGAGCCTACAACTTCAATAGCAGGTCTATGTAACAGCACTTTCACAGATCAAGCTATTTTTAGTCGAGTTCTAAATAAGATATGGCCTGCACGAGTGACCATTCTTAAAGGGGCAGTGTCACGCTATTTCAGTCAAACTTCGAATCACTAAAATACGTCTTTGCATGAAAATAATGGTGTAGTTTTGTTGCCAATAACAATTGAAGTGCACTGAGGTTATTCTTTGTTATTTGCATCCGTGGATGGAGACGATGGAAATGGATTGAAACTTGAAAAAAGTTGGAGATAGGTCCGCAGAAAGTCACCAAAAATTAAATACGAATAGCTCTATGTGCAATAAGTATATTTCATATCTTGTCAGTTGGTTGTCAGGAATGTTGTAAGTGTGAACTAAATTGCTAATTTAGATTTTTACTCAGTTTTGCCCTAAAAACAGTAAAGTTAGCATGACAGTGCCCCTTTAATCTCACGGGTAATGAATGGATTTCTCATGGAAGACTTGTTATTAGCTGGAAAAGTCTAGTTTAACCCTTTTTCGGGAAAATCAATCTAAAAATAACCAAGACTGTAAAAAACGCCTTTCCACAAATACAATGAAGTTGTATGTTCCTAGTCATGGGCTCATGGCTTGTAAACCGCTTGAGGCAGACTACATGAAACAAAGAAGTACACTTACGCGATAAGAACTAAACTAGACGTATTCTGCACATATTTTCTCTTCTTTATGCCACTTCATTGCAGCAAAAGTCTTCATAAGATTTGCCACCGTAGCGCAATCTCTTTGACCCCATTCTTCAAGCATGACTTGCGTCGCATTCTGTTTAACTAGTCCAAAATTGCTAATCTCTGTGTTGTTGAATTCAAGACACCCACCTAGAATTTTCCACTTCTCTCGTGGGTTTAAGTACATAGCTAGTTCGTTGATGAGTGTATAGGGAACCTCTCGTAGCATTTTCTTTGAACCTGGGGAAAAAAAATCGAGAACTTTAAAACACTAAATCCTAAACGACTACAAACGGCTTCAAACCAATAAGAAATCGACCGCGCTTGAAAATGAATTTTTCTAACTCATTAATAATAGGCCATTTTCGAGTTCATGTCTGCCTCCTCTTCAAAGCGAATCTAAGTGCGAAGTTTTTGTGATGGTAATTAGTTCTACTTTACATATGTAAAGTAGAACTAATTTTCATATAAAAAAACTTCGCACTTAGACTCGTTTTGAAGAGGAGGTTGATACGAACTCGGAAATGGCCTATTGAAATTACAATATTACAAAAACATTTTCGTTAGATGTTCTTTGGGGGCAGCTATTCTTAGAGTTACTTTCATAGAGTTATGTCGTAGAGTTAGAGTTAAGTTGCCAAAATCCTAAGCCAACATTCATAAGAGCTAACCTTAGGCCTTTATGCATGTTTAAGATACTTTCTGTATTTCTGAATTCAGGATTTAGGCCTTCCAAAATCTTGAATTCAGGATTTTGGAAACTTAACTCTAACTCTAATGTCAGAACTCTATGACAATAACTCTATTGCTAGTTACCCTCTCTTTCCTTTAGATGTCTCGTACTTACTGGTTGGACATGAACACTGAGTACATGTGCGTTGAATAAGTTGTTTACAACATTCGCGGCAGTGTTGAGTTTATAAATGGGTTGTACCAAATCTAAAAATTCTCTGCTTCGTACTGAATTTGGAAATACAACACAACAATGCTTTTCTTATCGTAAACACTGCTTAATTAACCATATTTATATTTATCTATTTATTTATTTATTAATTATTTGTTTATTTATTTATTGCATTAAAAGCTGTGTTTGTTGTGGCTGAAATAATGTAAGCCTTGATTGCCGGAAACCCTTAGGAATATCTAAGCTTCTAACAGCTGATTAGACTATGTGGAAATACACTGTTTCTCGGGACACTAGACCACCAGAGGCCTTTTACAATTGTCGTACCTGCTAAACTAACTGAGAGGTAACACGTAAAACCGTGTCAATCGAAGTTTTGTCATAGGCATCGTAAGAATCGATGCATCTTCGGCACAGTGTCTTAATGAGATCATCAGAAACACCACGCGAAGCCGCAGTTGTGGCTGCTCCACTACGGAAGCTAAATCCTGAGTATTTACAAGGCGGTGAGCCAGCTGAGCGCAGAATGGACTGTAGTGTACATGATAACTTTTGCCGTGATAATGGACTGCCATCACGGTACAGGAACATCGGCCCTGATGCCAAGCCACGCGCCTTTAAGTAATTATCCATAGCCACATATGGACACATTGGTGAATCGATACGACCCATATATATGTGGCATTGCTTTCGAAACGGATCTGTTCTCAAGCACTTTACGTTGACTTTCATGTGAGTTGGATTAACGTCGGAATCAGGGTCAATATCACTCACTGACAGGTGAATGCCTGGATTAAAAGCCGCGTCAACCATGAACTCACTAAGACGTAAAAAACCGAAATAACCCAAGCAGCACGCTGCCCAAATCATAATATTGTCCTGATCGCTCAAATCCAAAGACTCGTGGATTGTCCTCATAATTTCAAATGTAATTAAGAACCTTGTAGGACCCGATGAACTCTTCACTTGTTTGACGCCCCTGATGAGATTCTGCAACTGAACGCAGTTGAGTAATGGATCAGGTAAGCCATTGTCCAAATGAAGTGCGCGCACTGCAGATAAGTAGGTCTTGATTAGAGAATAGTTCATCCTCTCAGACAGCATTGTACAAAAACGCATCAACGTTTGCTCATCCGCTGGAAGTGGAAAGGTATTGGGAGCAGTCTTCAAATCCTGCTTGCAGAAGGTGAGAAATCTGCGCTGAGCAGTTTGATAAACATGACGGGATGACATGACTAAACCTTTGGAAAGGTAAAAGAGGCATCGCTCTGGTAGAGTACCTTCATCTTGGCCCGGGAGTCGAGAGAAATCGTGATTGCATCTTGGCCTGCTTGTGGGGCCAGTTTCCCGACGCCCTGAAAAATTGAACGGACAGGGAGTCAACAACAAGATTTTTTCTTTACCATCCACTGAGAGAGGGCAAACAGGTAATTTATGAGGTGGCAAAAATCACTTGACTATCAAAGGGCAACCCAAACACCAACCACTGAAAATGGTTACCTCTGGAATTGAATTAGTGGAGTTAGAAAGCAATCATCTCCAGAGACGCAGCGGTCACAGAAAAGTGTAGCATCATAACAACTTGCAGAGAGCTAGTCGAGTATAATCTCGAGAGTATCAAAAACGAGGAGTTTTAGCAGAGTCGATAAACCTCTCAGCCAAAGTGTTCAAGAAAATACCTTGGGAAGAGGAATCCAGAGAAGGGAAATCGCCAATTAGTGGTAAGGACAGAGTAGCCCGTTATTCTCTTCTTTTTTGCGTTTCCTTTAGTTAACCAAATCACCTGGATGATAGGAACCCGAGGGTGCATCAGACTTCACTGATTTTCTTTTCAAAAAGACTGAGAACTTGAGACCCAGTCATGGGGCCACAATTTCAAATTTTCATCGCCACTGAATATGCTTCTATCATTGTTCAAAACACTTGAAATCCGCGTTACTGGCTACAGAGCATTGAATTTCTCGTGCTATGGTTCCAATTTTTAGTTTTGGTCGCACAGTATCGTACGACCTTGGGCAAGTTCAAAGAAACCCCTCTGGCCTCAACAAAGTGCTCCTCGTTGATGGAACAGGTGACGTCTTGACGGATTCGTGTGGTTGCGCATTTCTGCCCAAGAACTGTCATCGGACTGATGCTGTCAAAGTCATCTTGCCTAGAATCCTCAAACAGGTCTTCAAGTTCACACCGTGAGGTTCATGGCTTGTAAGATGACTTGATTCCTGCTCCAAAGGTCAGCGACCACTTTTCTTTGCATTAACGCCAAAACTCTACAACTGACGTCCGAGCTTTTTTCGCGATGCATTGACGTGGTGTTTTATCAATAATTATTAAGTGGAGTCCCCAATCTTTTGTTTTACACAAGAAGTCTTCGCTGCCTTTCGAGATGACCAGAATTTTTGACGGTCAAGATTCAATTTAGAAAGCCGCTATTTACAATTTATGTCTTTCAGGCGGAGGAAGCTAAACAAACAGCCTCCCGGTAAGGTCTCTTTATGGGCTGAGTAGTTACGACGTGCAGAACGAGAGAGGACAAACATCTTACGATTCACTTTCGGTGTAACCTCTGTCACTCCTTCCGTGAATTGTCAAAGTTACGAGTGAAGAATAATCACTGAATGGGTGAAAGAAAGTGTTAGCATTTTAATTCAGCCAAGCATGTGACATCCAGTCTTTTGATGCTACAACACCGATTATGTTTTAGACGATAATCATTTATTGAGTTAGTAAAGTAACTTCATACAAGTTAACATGCAACACCTAAGCTCAAGCGAAGGTGCACAGCGAGAACAAGAGAAAATCCTCAATCCAACCAACTCAACTGCTTGGCTGAGTTTATTTTTATTCTTGTTTTCCTGCCAAAGAGAAAAGTCAAAGCAAAACTATAAAAAATGGTGTGATCCAGTGGCGGTTTTTCCGTTTATACTTGCATAAAATGGCTTATCAAAGATCATCTCTTGAAAAGAATTACCAGTGAGTCCATCAATGGAGGATTATTGGCACAGCATGATGGTCATCAAAGTGAAGGCATGGGACATTCAATGGCGTCCGATAAAGCTATCATCAAAGGTAACCCTAACATGACCCAGTTTCGTACCAGGCAAAACAAGACAAGACACAATGGAATCCACCAAAACCATTTAGACAGTCAATAGTTCTAACAAACTGGGTGAAATGGCGTTACATATTTCAAATATAACAACCATTTACTTACTTAGACTGCCATTCTGGTCTTCTCTGGTTTGGATCTTCCGTGAGTACTTCAAGTTTCTGTCTCCAAAACGCTGATTCTTTTGGGGCATCGTGGCCTTATGACACTAAGAAGGTATAAATTACACAGACCTTTTCTATCCATGAAAGGCTCTTTGCCATTCACATTTGATTCCCTAACAGGCCCATAGGTCGTAGGTCGTAAATGCAGCTCTCCACGAATGGGAACCAAGAAAAACCCTTCTATGAAACTTCGGTTCTAGCGCCACAAGGTGAAGGCAAAGTTTTGGCGGCCATTTCCATCAAAGACGACGACATGAAGTCAAGATGGTTCCGTAAGCACTTGTTGATGCAGAATGATAACTCGAGAGTTGTAGCACATCCAAAACGTACTATTTACTGCCTTGACGATCATTCAGTAAACAGAAATGCAACGAACGTGTGACATGAGCCGAGCTGTGACACAACGACGATGCGAATCGAGAAACATGTCCCAGCTGTTTTTGGTAAATAAGTAGGAAAGAGATCGAATGGTGGTCATGAATAAAGAAACACATGAAACCACAAGGAAACCAAAGAAAACACAAATATATACAAAGTTTACTGACAGGGAAAACGACATTAAAAGGAAGCCCGCACACAAAGTCCATGCCCAAGGTTTGTTACGGTTATTGTTTTAAATAAGTTTATTTACTTCGACGAACTGACAAAACTTGTTTAAGTTAAAGACGCACTTTGCTTGAATTGTCCCATGAAAGATTTCAATCTTGATAAGTGATTATTTCAGCAGCTTTTTAAAGAGTAACTGAACCAATTTAATTTTGGTAAAAGACAACATTATACGAAACCGGCTCATTTCTGCCAAAATAGGATTCCCGACACTGAATCCTGATAGCTAAAGTTAGAAGAGAGAAACCCATAAGAATTATATCACGATAAACACGAGGGCGCATCCAACAGGCTTAACGGTTAAGTCCAAGTGTTGTTTGTAAACTAAGAGCTCAAAGAGAGGAGGGTGTCTGAGTAACATCTTAAATTGAGACTTTCTTACCATTCGGATTTTGATAATGAACTTCACTTAAGTGCCAACTGTATTTAGTATCACCCAACTAGTGGACTAATGCAAATCCTGCATTTTGATTGGCTACGCTACTAGAGTACTATTAGTAATAGTCCTCTAGTAGCGAAAAGCGTGACGTTTTCTTTCGCTTTATTCCCAATTAAATATTTCTTTAACTTGCATTTGCTAACTTTATCATTTGCCTTTTCTGTCCGACTAGTTGGGTGATACTAAAACAATTAGACCCTTCGCCCTTAAGGGCCACGGGGCAATAGCCCATTCGGCTTCGCCTCATGGGCTACGGGTCTAATTGTTAATTAGCAGTGAGGTACTAATTGGGGACGCTGAAGAGCAATCAAATCGACTCAACTCATATCAAAGTTTTTGAGGAGACGGAAAAAACCTGAGTACCCGCAGAAAAAACCTCTCGGAGAAGAGTAGAGAACCAACCAACTTTACCCACATGTCAAGCAAAATATGGGAATTGAACCCAAGCCACATTGGTGGGAGGCGAGTACTCTCTCCTCTGTGCCATCTCTGCGAGTTGGACGCACCCTTGCATGTATGAATGGTGACCCAGCATTAAACACAATGATAAAAACTACACAACGATCAGGCGTCTCATCATGCAACGAACCTTTTTTTTTTTATTACTACTTTTTGGCGTTTTGAAAACAAGATTTAAGATCATAGATTAAGCGTGAAAAAAAAAAAAGGATATGAAATACAGCGAGAACATAAAACGTTTTCTGCAGTAGGACGTAAAAAGAACTGGCTAAGTTTCCATGCGCATTATTTCCAACAGACGTTTTTAGGGTTAAATCTGATCTATTTGGTTTCAACATTTTTGAACGAACAACGCGAACAACGCATGCCAAGAACATGTGACCGGTGTGAATTTTCTAGTTCACAATGCACCTACCTCTGCGGCCTCCTGTTACTGGGACAGTCGTATAATGATTTTCCGGAGTAACATTTGTGCTGCCTGTGCTGGCCTCCGCAGCAACTTCTGTAATAAAAAAGGAAAGAGACAGTTATAGGAAAAATGACGACGCAATTCCCTTGAATCTGTATCACTCTTTTTTACTGAAACTGTTCCAAAGGACTGAGAGCTTAAATTTGTCTCTTTTAAAGATCTGTATTGTTAAGTAATTACTGTATAGTAGCAATGTAATCGTGTATTTATATGCTTTATATGTAAGTAATGTAAATCAGTGATGTAAATTAATTAATTAATTTTAAAAGAAAAAATTTTCTCCGATACTAACCGAAGCGAAACGGGAAGCCTTTTTTTCTCCGTTTCTCCGCTCAGCGATGAACAGTACTTGCAATGTTCTTCTGGGAAGAACGCCAAATCTACCTTTGAACTTGGAACTGTCTCTTTCAATGTACACCCTCTAAGTATACTTGTAGCCCTTCCCAAAATTTGCTACAAAAATACGAGTTAATAGGGACCTTAAGATCTACGACAGCGACTTCAACGAAAACGTCACCTCAAAATATCACTTTGCTTTATTACAATTCTTTCGCGGTTATTCTATCTCGTTCACTTCTTACAATTTTGGGTGACGTATCCTAAAAATAAACTGGTACGAGCGGTTACAAAGTGAAAATAGAAAATGAAAGATTCTGTGTTGCATGCTCACGTTGTCGTCAAAACTTCAAATTTGGTAATTTCACGTCGTCCTTATGCAGAGTACCGCAAGAATCCGCCCTAAAATCCATGCTGCACGTGCAGCACGATTATTTATGCTCTTTTAACCAATGATATCATTGTTTTGCGCCGTTGTTGTTGCCGTCGCCGTCGGACAACATAATCTGGAGCCATCTCCTTAGAATGAGCATAATTTTGGGACACGTTTCTTACCTTGATGTGCCAAATTATGGGAGCCTCTCTTTCTGTAGCGATACATCAAACAACCGAATGCCACAAGAACACAAAACAAAAATGATGACAGCACCGAAAGAGAGACTTCGAAGGGTAAGACATCATTATCTGCAATGAACAAGAAGACAAATTGGAGACAAATTCACTCGTGCACTTTGTTGTATCACATAACAATTCCAACGTTTTTATGACCAAGTTTGATTTGACGTTTTTACTATAATTTTTAACATGCGATAACGCGGGTGTATCACAAACTTCTTTGCAAAGAGGACGCTCTCTGAAAACGGAAACGAAACGTAGGTAACTACTTCTCAGGCACGAGCCTGATAGATAGATAGATAGATAGATAGATAGATAGATAGATAGATAGATAGATAGATAGATAGATAGATAGATAGATAGATAGATAGATAGATAGATAGATAGATAGATAGATAGATAGATAGATAGATAGATAGATAGACAATTAAAGAATAGTAAGGGATATTAACCTCAACGATTAAAATGCGATTTGATATCATTACTTGACGATTAAAAATCTATTTGACGTTTTAATAGACGCGATTCAGTGACGAAGACCGTCCGTTACGTTTCACATGGGCTTTATACTTACTGCGTTTGGTTGACTGGGCGGGTCTTGCCTGTTTCGATGGCTTAGAACGCGCTGTAGATAGCACCGTGACCGGCGTTGCTGTTGTTTGCGGTGGTGGTGGAAAAGGAGTAGCCAAAGGTGTCCCCTTCGAAAGATTGTTTTGTTTACCACTATGACATACGCTATTACGTTTTTTCGTACATTCTTCTTTAACTGTGTCGCCTTTTTTACACTTTGTACACGGCTTGCACCGACTCAAATCTTTGCTATCTGAATAAGTCCCCTACGAAAGCAATTACACCAACAATGAGGTCAATGATTATTACCGGTAACGTTTCAGTTAAATCTCTTGAAATCGAACAGCCTTCTTCAACTAACTCTACAAGGTAACAAGTCTCACAATATTGCCTACCTTAGAAAGTTGCAGAGGGCTGAGCGATTCGCGAAATAAATTGGAAAATATAAAAATTTTATCAAAAATAGACAACAGGATATCCTATACCACCCGAAACAAAAACAGGAGCTCCTCGAGACTATCAAAGCTTCCAAGGAGAACTGTTCTCAAAGGACATGGCTTGAAACAACACCACGTTTTACAGAAGATGTCCCCTCGGTCAAGACGTCAGCGAGCGCGGCAGGTATATTTTACAGGTCACAGGTCAGGTTTACAGGTCACTGTCACGGTTGTAACCATGATAAAACAACCCTAACCCTTAATTAATGATAACCCTAGGCCTAAAACTATCATATTCGCCTAAGGTTACATTAGGAAAGTAAAAAGGTAAAGTCTCTGCTTACGAGCCAGAAGGCTCATCAGGCCCGCGCTTATCTCCGGTTTCCTTAGCATGAAGCGACTAGGAGTATTTCTTCCCCCCTGGATGGGATGCTAGTCCATCGCAGGGTTACCCCCAGCAATCCGCCGGTCCGTGAGAGTAAAGTGTCTTGCCCAAAAACACAACACAATGTCCCCAGCCAGGACCCGAACCCGGACCACTCGATCCGGAGTCGAGCACTCTAACCATGAGGCCACCGCGCCTCCCACATTAGGAAAGTGGCCAGGGTTAATTTGGCGCCGGCCAAAACCTCATATACAACAGCCGTGAGGTACTTTAATGGTTCAAGTATCGTGGCAATAGCTGATTTTAAGAGACTTCACGATTGTACTGAAAGAGATGAAATACATTAACCCTTTCACTCCTGTGGGGTTCCCCATTGACGAGTAAAATCGTCTGGCGTTAGACAGAGTAAAATCTATAAGTCTCAGTGGCCCTTACAGGAGTGAAAGAGTTAACCTGGGTGAATGAAATGAAGAGATGTATTCATCACTGGATGATGACTCGGAAATACTCGGAAAAAATTCGCCGGCGAGTGCTCTTTTGCTGGAGTCGAACCTACGACCCTTCCGATTTCTAGTTCGGATACTCTGCCATTGACCAATAGGAGGCTATAGGAAAAGAGGCAAAGAAGCACTCGGGTTTTTTCCGAATATCCCCCGAGTAACCATCGATAAATAAATCTCTTCAAATAGAGACTTCTTTGGAAAATAGGAGAATGTAGGAAGGAATTAGAATAGTCACCTTTCCGCAAGGAGCACAAACGGTATTGCTATTTCTAGTACAGTTCTTTTTTACTCCACGTCCAATTCCACACGTACGGCACTTCGAGCAGTATAAAACGCTGTCTTGAAAATAGTGACCAGGCTTGCAGCTACAAATACTGTTCGTTGTCGATGAGCAAGGTTTCGTAGGAATGTTGTGTCTTCCACGACAAATATCACACTGATAACATCTTGTACTGTTTATCCTGTCGGAATATGTGCCATTTGGGCACGGTTGGCAGTTCCCGGACTTTGTTATAAATTCTCCTTTAGGACAAGTGACCGCATAAATTCTCTGCAGAAGAAAAAGAAAGTCACTAAAAGTGCATTAATGTAGTTAAGGTGTTCCAGGGTAGTTAACAAAATTCTTAGTAGTTTAATAGTAACTACATGAAGTAAAAGTTTTATCTAAATAATATAATAATATAAATCATAATCCACTGGATAACTCAATAGGTTTTGATAGTGATTTATCCGCTGGATAGTGATTTATCAGGTGGATAGCGTTATCCACCTTTTGAACAACCGAGGCCAGGCTGGTGGATAAGTCACTACCTGTCACTTTTAGTCTCTGAGAAGATTTCAGTATTAGCCTTCGTAACTGTGAATGTGCATATACTCTAAGCACATCTGGTTGAAAGGTGTGTAACGTGAAGTATATTTTACCCATTGGACAGTGAATTATCCACTGGATAAAGTTATCTTGCCTTTGAACAACTGAGGCCTGGGACCCGTTTCACGAAAGTTTCGAAACTTTACGGGCCATTTTCGGGTGTTACAATTCCCTCTGTATCTCAAGAACGGAGAGGATTTGAGTCGTCAAACTTTACAGTTTGCTCTTTGTTACCTTGAAAACACGTTAAAAGACCGGCGTTCCCGAACAAGAGGTTGGCAGGTTCACAAATGGCTTTTCGGCCCCGTAAAGTTTTCGGGACTTTCGAGAAACGGTCCCTAGGGCCCAGCTGTTCAAACGATGGAAAGCACTATCACTATCACTGGATAAGTCACAGCAAAACAAATTGTGCTTTCCAATGGATAGTGATTTATCCGGTGGATAGCGTTATCAACCTTTTGAACAACCGAGGCCTGGGGCCCGTTTCTCGAAAGTCCCGAAACTTTACGGGCCGTTTTCGGGTGTCACAAATCCGTTTGGATTTCAAGAACGGAGAGGATTTAAGTCTTCAAACTTCACAGTCCATTTTCTTTTCGTTACCTTAAAAGCATGTTAAAAGATCGGCTTTCCAAAACAAGCGGTTGGCAGTTTCATAAATGACTTTTCGGGCCTAAAAGGTCTTCGGGATTTTCGAGAAACGGGCCCAGGAGTGTAATTATTTGTACACTTTGAACTGTCGAGGTCAGTCTAACGCAATAAAATGAGATCCAAGTTACGTTGTGTAGACATCACAAAACGTCCCCTCTTGCGAAATGGCAATGCGTATACTTCTGTTGGACGTGATCTTTTGTGACAGTTAAGAAGACACTTTATGATGTCGAGACAAAGAAATATGAATCTCGTTATGTTGCTGTGTGAGGGCTAGTCAAAAGCAACAGGCGATTTGTTATTTCAATTCAACCCTTCTTTTAGGTGAGTGTAAGAGCGAAAGTTTTGTGATGATAAGTTGTGCACCATAATCGTGGAGAACTTGAACATACTACTATAAAAGCTTATCACTTCGGCAACGAGTGGTCAAGCCAGAGAAACTAAAAACTTAGCTTTCAAACAACTTCAAGCATCAAAGCCTAGTTCGCCTTGGCAAATGACTGAAGGTTGGTTTCAGCTATGCTACGTCTGATGACACTGCATAAAAATCTCGCGCCACGTTCTCAGCCGAGCAGAGGTGAATGAACAACGATCTCGTCAATTTGCTTTTTTCCCGCGCTTTTTTATTTGTATCACGATTGGCTCATTTTTTCGGCGATTGTAATTAGCAACGTCACGTATTTTCCTTTTTTTGCCTTTGTTCCTTTCGGATCGTCAGCTGACGCTGTCTATCTCAGCGGCCTTACGGCAAAGAGGCTTTCAGACTCGCCTATTAATACATTCCTGCAAGAGCACGTTTTCTTCTTCTGGCATCCTATACAAACTTTAACCCTTCCTACGGCTAATTTGTTACGTAACAAATGGTATTTATCAGATATCGGCTTTACAGGTTGATGTGTTGAATGCTCTGAAACCACTTCACATATGTTCCAACTATAAGATAATCAAGATGGATGTAAATATCTCGAACGCTTGCATTGTTGATAACGAAGCAAATTTGCCAAAAACGGTTTACGTTTTAGGACTTTTAGCTGCAAAACCAGGTCAGAAAAATGCTCTAGTTTTATTATGTTCATATGTTTCCCACGTGCTACCAACTGGGCAAGTCGGAAATGACTTCATTAGGTTACATGATTTCTTCAATACATAAACCCATCACGCTGTTTTCGCGTGTAATCTTGGCAGCAGGGCTGCGAAGTTATCACATGTCAAACAAAGCAACAAAGCGCAAATGTAATTTGAAATTCTTCTTGCACTGGCGACGACGAGATCGCACCCTTAAAAGGGTCAGGCATAAAGCCTTTGAACAAACTTTTTCTCGTCTGATAAAACACAAAGGAATGTCTCGACGTAATCATTTGCCTGAGGTTAGACTTGATAAAACACGTCAAAAACTCAAATGTCCAAGTTTGTATCGACTCAATTTTCTTGGCACGCAATTGTAACAAGGTGAAACGTTGCAAAAAAGCGAACTTCTGCTTTATGATATACATCGACTATAGCTTTTCAACGCAATGTGGTTTAGTTTAACCTGGAGGCCTTTTCCGGCAAGTTTCCGGTTGATGTCGAAATCTCTCAACGTGGTTCACCCGCGCGCAGCGAAAAGCCTCCGATTTTTCGCGAAGATCTTAACACGAGAAATTTTTGCATTGCATAGCTTGTGTATGATGCGCTCTCTATGAATTCCAAATGAGAGAATTAATTTCTGAAACGTTTTTTATAATACCACAACAAAACGTAACGAAACTACAACTATTCGCAGGTCGTATAAACAAACGGTTCGCGAATTTTCCTCAAACAAGTAATTTTCACTTCTTAAAGCCAAAAATAATAGGCTAAAAACGCAAACCTTTTCTTTGGCTTCAGTAACACCAAGCTGCGATACACGACTCCACAAAAACGTAACCGTTAAGTAAAGAAACCCCCATCTTCGAAGATACATTTTTGTTCGTTTTGCCTCGAACACAGTACTGTTAACATACGGTTACAGCTTCCAGAAACTAAATCCGCAATTTTTCTGCGCTTGTTGAGTTCACGCAAACTCTCTGTCAATCATTGTCTTTTTCAGACGTACATCTGTGTTCCTGGAGTTTGCTAAGACTTTAATACAATTCATCGAACTAATTAGCTGGCACGTTCAGGCAAGTCTTTGACGAGGCGACCAGTTTTTCATGGGGTTTGTAAAAATCACTTTTTTCCTATCAACTTTTTCGCCGTTCAAGTCCAACACAGCTTTTTCCTAATCCAGTTGTGACAGGCCAAAAATTTATTACGGACCGAAAAAGCGTACTATTTACAGTGAAAAGCAGGCGACATTTTTTTATCAATTTCTTCTTTCAACAACTATCAAGTAGTTTTTAAAGCACACCTATGCAAACGAGGGGTTTGGCGATGGACATAAAAATGCAAAGGGGTTATCAGTTATGTTGTTGACAAAATAATGCAAGCTCCTTCAGCTCAAACGCTCCTACAAGATCCAAGTTTCTAGTAAATTGCCTTGACCCGAGACCACAAAAAGAAGTTAAATCGCAAGTGCAATAAATTTTACATTGGTGAAAACTTAACTAGAGTTCCGTTGTGTTACTCCATGAACTCCATGAACTCCATGGCGAAGAGAGGCTATCCGTCTTTAACTGCCACATTAAACTGTCCTCACAAAATTATCCTAATCCATGTAGGCGTCAGGAAAACTATCGTTAAATGATGAAAATCATTAAGAGTTTGGCAATTTTTGAATGAACTGGTTAGTTTTGGAGTTTCCATTATGATCATATGCAGGAAGGAACATGTCACGTTTTGCTTACAATTGGAATAGCAACATTTAGCGAAGAAATCGCAAAGTTCTTTCAACGTAAAAATATTGAAAACTGCTTCGCAGGGTTGTGTAAATTCAGAGTTAATTTTTTTCCCGCAAATCTTTGTACTGAAAAACGCTGTGCTTTGTCAAAACAAGCACGCCGCGCCGATGTGTTGTAATGAAAAACTCTTAGCCCTGGTCCACACGATCAAATGTTTACTTATGCAATAATGTTTTTATTTGGCTGTGGTTAAGAGGCAGGCAATACATGTAATTGTTTCACCTTTGCCATGGTAATCTGACTTTACTTTAACTAAACACGATGGAAGACGAATTTGCATAACAAATACTTCTACACGTTCGGAAAAAGTCAGAGACCAAAATGATCGGGAACAGACGAGAATGGCGGACACAAAAGACGCTTCGATATCACTCTCACCTCCGAACACATGCGTTATTTCTCCCGTTTCTTCTGCTGAGTCTTAAACCCGTATCAAAAATAGAGCACTTTCGACATAGAATTTGGCTCACGCACAATGCAACAACCTGTGAAACGCATACGAGACACAAACCAAATATGATTGAAGAGCTAAAACAATATAAAACTAAAGAAAAATAGCTGAGAAAATAAGCAGAAACGTTGCCAGGTGCTCACGCCAAAAATTTTGCTCGATTGGACCAAACTCAAGAATTTTGAAAAGAAGACATATGAACGCACAGGATCGTTACTCGAAGCACCGGTTACAAATCCCGCGACTGACAAATTAACCACGCCACGGCTTTGTCCCCTTTATTCACTCAAATCTTTGCTCCTCGCCAAATTCATCTCTTTCACGAAATGTTAAATGCCACCCTGTATGTGCCTTAACACTCCCAACATCTTAGGTAAGAAGTTGGAAATTCAGTTGATTATTGGTCTAAATTTTACGAGATAAAAATCTAGGCGATGAGGAAATGACTAAATCACAGCTTTTTTATCACAGGAAATTCCCACTTCAAGGACTCTTTCAAAATAAACATGTCAATTAAGAGAAAGCAAACGATGACGTGTAGCGCTCTTAACTGTCGCGAAATAATTCCTCCACAATTACGAGGTGAGAGAATTGCAAAGCTGGAAGGAGAGCAGTCTTTTTTAGGGCCTCCTTTGAGAGCAAACCGATCTTCCCAAGAGCCAAACTTTCTAGCACTGCCTAACCAAATGTTTTGTCGCTGAAATAAGGATTTAAATTTAGTACCTTTTTTCTTAGGCAATAGACATCGGCAATAATTCATCTCCCCTGACCAACGATGACAAAAAAGAAAACGAAGGGAATTTTTTGAGCGTAGCCTGATTCATCATTTCTACCAACTCCCATCGGCCAAACTGCAGGTTCATGTGCCGACTGTGGCAAAAGCACGCCGTAATCCACCTCAACGTGGCTGTCGTAGATGTTTTGAGGTTTTCGAGTAAGAATTGAGCGGAAAATTAAACTGTATACAGATAATTTATTGGTTTGAATTAAACCGGAAGATATAAAAAACACTTTTAATGGAATAGCTATCCCTAATACATGTTTTGGACATTTGGAGGTCCCAAACAAGCTTACAAACTGCTGCTTTCGCCGAGACAACATTTCTAAGGTAGTGCAATTTCATTTTGCATAGACGATGTAAGCAAAAAAAAAGTTTACTAATAACTATTGAGCCATACTAGTTCCCTATCATGCCGTAAATTCCATTGTTGAAGCGAAAATGGTCGACGAAGCTTGCTTTGTTAGTTGGTGCATGCCAATTACCCTAGTTCAGTTTTAATCTGCGATCTTTTCTTAGGGGGCGAAAATCTGCGGACAGACTAAGAAACCTCATTCCCTAATAATCCTTTTAGGAATGAGGGGCAGGTTAGTTCAGTTTTGTGATTAAGCGAGCTCATTGACATTAGAATGATCGCCTACAGAGGAACATTTTTCTGTCTGCAATATACTTTATTTTAGTTTTAGATGTGCACTTCGATTATATATATTTGCAGTCAACTGGCAAATACAGGAAATCCGCCCGGTTGAGATTGCGTGCCACAATTAAAACGCATGGCTAAATGATTTACTAAGGGTCCTTTGCATTAAATTTCAAAGCACTTTGTTATTCTTAGAAAAAGGCTGTACAAAAATGTTTTACATGTAGAAGGCTGTAAAATTAGTTCTAGCGAGAGGGAAACCAAGTTCTTTAACCAATTTTAACAAAGGCTTTTGTGTTGCAGGCTTATGACAAGGTGGAAAGTATTTCGAACCAGATTAATCTTGTGTATTGTATGAGGTTAACATGTCACCAGCAGAAAATGAAAGCAAATGATCAATATTTCCCCTGTTTGTTATTTGTCAAGTGGGAGGGAATTAAGGCTTTCAAAATATGTAAATGAATTCACAGCATGCTAAAACTGAGCAACTCATACCATAAAAAGTCTGTTTTCTGTGACCTGTTCTTTTAAGCTTATAATTATTTTATGCAAATCAGCCGTGCAGAAAAAATTCTCAGTGTGACCAAATTTGGTTGCCATAGGGGCTAGCTGACCAGGCTAACTTGTACTCTGAAAATCAGCGCTTTTTCCCTTAGAAGAAGCCTTCTTCGTAGTTATCTTTACAATTGAATAGAGAATATCAGATAGATTCTAAAAGGTTTAAATCTAAAACAGTCAAGCAAGTCTTCCCACAGCTATCTATCTTCAATGCCATTTTTACTAGAATCATCACAATAGAATCATTAGTCACTACTCAAGCAATCTTTTGCATCTCTTGACGTCTTGCTGTTAAAAAACTATTTTTTCCTAACTATCCAAGACACAACTTTGGCCAACAACAAAGCTAGTGATAAATACAACATCAGAAATCTACTTCCTGGCAGGAGATGTTTGAAGTGATCGTTGAAAAGGGACGTTATTGCAGCTTTTTGTGCCAAACGAAAAATTCCCCGGCCTTTAATTAACTTTCAGGCACTCTTTAGATTCCCCATAACCCATGTGACAGATCCAGAGAATCGAGAAAGATGATGAAAACTCTGGTGTGTGCACATCCCCAGCCCCTTCCACCCCAACAAAAATTTACCCTAGTTGAAATGTCACCTGATACACTGCAAACTGCAAAATACACATCCACTTATTTCAATATGAATGGCATGTATTGTTGTATACCTCATTCTTCAAAGGTTGCTGGCACAAGAACAAAATAAAGGGCAGGTATTCTGCAGTTACTTAGGAACTTCACCAAAATACATTAAAAAGAGGGACCCCCTTGGCTGTCCACTTCCCTCCCCCACAAACAATCTCAAACTGCCTCTAGCCCTTACAAAATTAACCCACCATTCCCTGACCTTCAAAATAGTTGTTATCTCTAACTATTACTTTTTGACCATAGCAAACCAAGTTCAGAAAAACATCAAATTAAATTCTTCTCCAGGAGAAACAAAATGCTGTTTCTATATATACCAACCCCTTGAAACCAGAAGCTAAGTCAGATTTCAATCTGCCAATCATATCACAGATGTCAAATTATAAGCAGGGTATCTTCATAAGTGAATACTGTAAAAAGGACCATATCCGCTTAGCTGTTCCCCCTAACCCACCCTGGGCTACCGTAGCTATTTTCTGACCTTCAAAATAGTTGTTATCTTTGACTATTTCTGACCATTCAGGAAAAGATCAAATTGAATTCACCTCTAAGAAAAAAAAATTGTTTCTATATATACCGACCACTTGAAACCAGAACCTAAGTCAGATTTTAATCCGCCAATCATACGACAGATGTCAAATTATAAGCACGTATCTTCAGCTGAGCTTTTACACAAATATGTAATCCGTCCTTTCCCGTGTTTACTCGTACGTTATAATTGTTTTCCCGCCAGACAAATATTCGAGCATTCTTCACTTCTTCCCAAAAAAAAATGGTGTCCGAAGTTTGATCGATGTCACCGATACAAAACGACAGAACACTTGGTTTTACGTGCTTTACGCGATTCATTTTTCTGTGAAAAAGGGTCCAGCTGCGCTTCATACAAAGAACCGAGCATTTCCGGTTATGAAATTCGACACTGCAAACACGCAATTAAATATTTCACCACTTTTGCTTAAAAAAAAAAGGTTATAACTGCTCAGAATATTCAAAAGAAGACCAGGGAATCGTATGGCTCTTTAAATTTGCCACAGCTAGAACCTACAAGAGAGCCGCAAAAGGACAACAAAATTGTTATAAAACGTCGCAAACAAAATCGAGCTTGAAATGTGTATTTCTTTGCCACCACTTCAGTTAGAATGAACTTAAAGTTGAACGAATGATTAAAAAAGATATGGTCGTTGAATCTCGCTTTTAAGTGAAGAAAAATAAATTACAAAGGGATTATTTGTTGATAGGTCAAAACAATAATAAAGAATCGATTGGTTATCAGAACAAAACGCTATCTTAATTAACCGAAAAGTGCTCATTTCATCTGGAACTTGGATTCCCTTTAGAGTTTTACTTACTAAAACAACTTGCGATCCACTGAAAATTCGATGTTAAGCAACGAAGCGATGTAAACAAATATATTCTTTAACGCAGCACTTTGCACTTGCGTTCGGGTAGGAGTGATATCTCAGCTATGCATTATCCCTTTCTGCGTTCACAATAAACATTCGACCTTCTAGATCTCATTTTTTCTGCCACAGATTGTACGCCTCCGTATTGTTTTGTACTGTAGCGTTAACGTAATCTTTTGTCTTACGGCCGGCACGCTATCACACGAGCTGCACAGCTTGGAGCCGATTTCCGAGCTCTTGAAACAAGTAAACAATTTACGCTTTGCGCGCTGCTTTGTAAAATTCCCACTCAACTGCGACATTAAAACAGAAGCAATGAAAAGAATTTAAACATTAATTGTTGATTGCTATTATTAACTTATTGTTGTTCAAAAGCAAGTTTAAACTCATCCTAGGATACGTTGCTGCTGTGTAGCGATCTTGAATATGCATCTGTTTACACGCCACTTTGTTCAGCATAATATATATTTACTCTCATGCAAAATGACAGAGGATGAGTGAGATGAGGAAACTAATTCTAACGCTCTACGTCTCGACTTTGCGTTCTTCAACTAAATTACCCTCATCGTGCCGTTATCGCCCCACAAATCGAAACCAAAGTTTATCGAAAGGATTTGTCAAATAGATTTGTCCTCCGGGCAATTCAATGACTGTCCAATGTCTGCTTCGAGTAACAGATTTGCCGAAGCTTTGCGGAAAAGGTCGATCGTTTCATAGTTTGTATTTGCAAACATGTCTGATATTAAACCCAGCTGAGTTCTCGAATGTGTAAATTATCACTTATTCTGTGACTGAGAAGTGATGATGGTTAATCAATGCAAATCGAGAAATCAAAACAAGCCCTCCTCTTTACAAATAACGATTATATTCTATACAATGAAGAATGCATTCATATACCTAGGTGCCCGTGAAAATGCAATTCTCTTCTGCTTATTCTCTGGAAAGCGCAATTTCGTTTGTCGTCCATTTGCAGCCCAGCACGGTGGCCGATATATTAGACTCGGTGCTATTAAATTACGGATCGCTATGCGCTGAGCATATAGTTTATTTGGAACCATGTAACATCCGAACAGAAATGCAGCGATCAAGAAAACCAAAGAGAAGGAAAATGTTGATATGGATGAGAACACATTACAAGGTATTCCGATATTGACAACGTCGTGCTCATTTCGCGAGTCCGATGTGGAAGCGAGCAGTAGGTGCGACGAAATAAACAACGAATAAACTTCCGTTGTGAAGTTTCTGTGCTTTAAAACTTTCATCCGTTATTGCAAGTAGTTTCCTGAGCGAAATTTAGCGCCAAGGTTTACCTAGAAATGCGCAAAATCGAAAGGAACGAGATAATACTTAACATACTCCCACGGTCGCCAGCTAGGTCGATCGATCAAGTTATTGAAGCTTTGAAATAACAGCACAAAACATACCGAATACATCACAAACAAATCGCCGTGGGTTTCAACTAAAAACTCAACAGTAAAATTATTATTGTACGTACCGTTATCAGGAAGAAACATCCCACAACAACGAAGTGAGCAGCAAAAGCTCGTGGCATGCTCGCTCCAGCGCCACTTGTAATGAAATCTCTTCAGAGCTGGAAATGAAATTTTGACCCCACGTGAATACGGGAATTTTCCCTCGTGTGTATGATGTCATTGTTTTTTTGGATACTCATCCCTTTTCGCGGGTCATGTCCCCGTAGGGACGACGCAGACCTAATCCTAACATTACTATTCTTTTGTTGACTTTAATGAAGTTATAAATCTAAAAATGTTCCTTGAGAGGTTGAAATTTCAAAGAGAACGGGATTGCGGGATTTATTATTACGGGATTACAGGATTTACTCTGCAGGATGGGACCCACAAGGACGATGATTCTTGACAAAAGTTCATTTGATACAAGTCGAGGCTACAAGTACTGATCTGTGAAAGGGGATGTAGTCATACACTTTATGGCTGTTGATAGGTGAGACAAATAGGTTGTGATTTTATCTATTCAAAGTGTCGCACAACGTAAACAAGAGCAGGAGACAAAAATGTGCTTGTCTTAAGCGGGTTAATCACCTGGCCCCAGTTTTTCGAAGGGTGGATAGCGCTATCCACTAGTGTTTATCCGCTGGATAGTGATTTATCCGGTGGATATCATTATCCACCTTTTGAACAACTGGGACCTGAGGTTAGATCAGTTCACTCGCTCTTAATTTACTTTACATTTAAATTCCAATCCTAGCGGTAAAAGATTTTCCCCATCGACACGTTTTCCCAATAGTTTCCCCGCATATCATGTGTCGTATACCCGTATTGAACTCGATCAATATCGCCGCCGCGCTCATTCACCCTGTAACAATACTTACTGCCTTTAGCCATCGTAGTTTATTAAAAATGAAGCGCAAACAGCGGCCTTAAACAAAGTAGAACACAGTAGTTCACTTAACTTGACGGTCGTATGATCAGCAACGTTCACTGTTCAAAAATAGAATTTCAGACGGTAAAGTGATTATTCATAAACGGCAGCTTAGAAAGGGCCATAGGCTCAGGGCTCTTATTTTGGCGGAAGGATTTTTGTCAGCCGCTTATTTCCTATTTCCTTTACTTTCATTTACATAAGGTTCGAATCTGTGTCATAAGCATATTTTCCTGTTTATTAAGCATCAGTGCTCTTTCCGATGATGCCGCTACATTGGATACGGAAGAAGTTTCCACACAATTTTTGGGCCTCACTAAAGGGTGTTTTTAATTTTTTTTGCGATTTTGCGTAATTTGCGCGGCGTAGTTCGTTTAGGTTAACTGCTAAAGACAATCCTGAATGGTTTTAAAATGTATCATGTATCTACAATCTTGGACAAAACTCTTGGGAAAAATTCCGGCTTAAACAACATTTGACATGAACTTACAAAAAAAGTCTATTGGTCCCCTACCCCTTCCCCTGTCTCCCATGCCAATGTTGATAATTTGGTGCAAAATACTGTGCCCAGTGGATTAGGGGTTGGTGAAAAGTAGGGAGAATTTAATCTTTTGTCACTAAGACGTTTTAGGGAATGAGCATTTTTTATAGTGGTGTGTCACATCGCCCAACTGGTTTTGTCCAAGAGCAAGAGTCCATCACTCTTACTAAGAGTTACAATTTATTCCCCATCGTCACCAATCCCAAAATGCAGTTTTTTGGGGGCGGGAGGGGAGGGGGTTATTTGGATTAAAACATTGGATATCCAGTTCACTGAAGCATAATACAGTCCAAAGAGTAAAAAACTTGTACAGAGTGTTTTCAGGTGACATCACGGCGGCCATATTGTTCCTAAACAATAGAAGGGCGGCCATGTTGGTGTACCCAACTAACCCTCCGGGAATTGACCTCTATTATCATGCAAACGTTTTCTTTTGTTTTGATGCAAAAACAAGGTTACTGATCATGTGAGTGAAAACACTCTATTGTTCTAATTAAAGAACCCCAAAACGTATTGCATTATCGGATGGATGAATAGACTATAGTTTCGTTGAACAGCAGACTGACTGACACACCCTTAATGAACTAGTTTCAAATTGAAGTCTCCTTGGCGTGTAGTTGAAATGTAATGGTTGCCAACTAGTTCTCATCACTTTATATACGGATCTTCGTCAAGTGCAGTAAAATAAGTTGTACCATTGCTGGCTGCGCTTTCTTTCAACTGATGAAACTAACATTTCACCTCTAGATGTTCACTGTCTAATTTGGTAAATAAGTGAATGGCTTGAACGAAAATTCGGATTTCGCGGTGGGTTCACTACTGAGTAGTGCCATACACTTTTGTGAGGGCAGTATTCACGGTGAATATTTCTCGAGCAAGCGCTGAAAGGTGCTTAGAATATGCGAGGCGTTTACTGTTCTAGAGGAAGACTGAAGTACCCCCAGGGCGAAGGGGGGGGGGGGGGGGGCTTGTTCCCTTATTCCCTTTAAAAGTTTGCTTGTGTTCCCTTGTTCCCAAAATTACTTGCAAACTCGTTCTCAGCTTTTTTATTGCTGAAATGAGTTATGTTCCTTTGTTCCCTAGGATATTTTGTCTCTTTTCCCCTGTTCTCCAATTCAAATTAGCCATGTGCCCTTGTTCCCTGGGAGCTGGAGCCCTGCGGCGTTGTCCTGAACAGCGAACTGGCAAGGAAAGAAACTGTTTTCGGCTGCAACCAAACCACATTGTTTTTGAAAGATGAAGCACTTTCCCACCTACTTAACAAACACAGCCGTCTACTACAAAGCCTTCTCTAGTCGTTTGCATAATAAATCAGCGTGGGATTTTGCGTCATTGCTTGTGTCGCGTGCTCGATCAAGCCGCGAGAGTGTGGATTTTCTTGACTGAAGCCTAAAAGATTAAACAGCTGCTGGATGATTAATTGCACAGGAGGTCAGCTGAACACAGCGCCTCTTTTTTTCATGTCACTATTGGTGTCGTTTAACATGGATGAGGCGTTCCGTACACTTGAAGCTCTTTTCTTTAGTCATAATGATTTATGTCCCTCACCCTAAAGGATTATGGTGGCCATATCATTTGAACTGGTATTAGGGAAACATCTGCTTGGTTTGTTCACCTTCTCTCTCTCCCTCGCCATTAGTCGGAGTATCATGATAGAAGGAAACTACAAGTCACTCAACGCAACGAATTTTGCTTCGAGTTCTAAGTTGACATAACCTCCATTCAAGGGGCCTCCACCCTGTACAGGATTCCCATACAAATGCTAAAATTTGTAGCCCTTTTCTTATTTTTTTTTATTTCCACTCTCAACTCAAGCATGGGGAAAAAGTGGTTGATCCACCAAAGCGTAGCACGTAATTACAGGTTGTAACCCTTTATAGGCTAATATAGTAAAGGAATGCGTGATATAAACTTCACTACTCTAGTTCAGTACTATGCTCTACTTTGCTACAATAATTTCAATCAACTGTTGTCTGCAAATGCAACAATCTTCGGTCGTCCAAGGCTGTGAACTTTGTCGGTAACCTTAGGAGTTAAAGCATTAAAGCATTTAAAATTATGCCTTTTGTCCCATTCTTGAGGTACCCAATAAGATATATGACCCCACTCTTTAGATTCTTCTAAACTTAAAAAATTAAAAAATTAAGCAAAGGCCAAACCCATTTGAAGCAAAATCGAGTTCGCACAGAAAATCTGAATCGATTTTTTGTGTGTGGGTGTGTGTGTGCTTTACCGTAAACTTATACCCTTGTCACCATGACGATAGCTTTAGTTATCGTTTAATAAAAGAAGAAAAATTTAGAAAACTAACCTTGATACAAAGCTTCATCTGGAGCTTGCGAGCCTTTTGCTATTTGCGTTCCTTTGTGGTTTTTCGAAGCTTTCTCATGGAGACCAACGGCCGATATTTTGAACGAAGACGTGACCAGCGTAACTTTCTTTGGAGAATCTCCTCGCACTCTCTTCCTTCTCTCCACGATTGAAATTCTGTTGTTTCTATGTGTATTCCCTTCGAAATGAAAGCGAAGCAAACCTTTGACACTGGAAGAATTCGGGTGTATTTATAAGGTACAGAAAGCACAAGACATTGTCTGTATCACGACGATGTCACAAGAAGGGTGTCATAAGATATCGTGAAATTTGCTCGATGCGACAAGCAGGTCACGATAGTTACCCGCTACATCACGAGACACACCCCATAACCAGAGATTCTGAAGACGATTTCATTGTTGGGCCTCACTGTGTTATGACCACGTAAAGAAAATTCATGACAGAGAGAGAATTATTGCAATGAGCAAACAGCCATCAATCGAGCCTGACCGTCCGTGACATTTTTTTGGCTACAAATAGGTCGTGTTCGCAAGGAAAACAATTGAATACTCATCAGGCACTTTTAAATACCAGGGCAAGAAAACAAGGCAGTCAGGAACTATTATTATTTTGGAGAGAATGACATATCACAAAGTAAACTAACACAGCTGAAAAAGACGGGGGCCTTAACTATCACAACTGCCCGATACGTACGTGATACGGTAAAGCAGCATGCAAATTTGTTTATTATTTCCGGAGGCAAGTGAGTTCGGAAACAACCCTCGGATTTCTTATCATTTGTTAATTTGCAAATTTTTGAAGTAGTCCTGCTTGGTCGCACGCCGAAATGTCTCACCACGCGTGCTTGTGAGTACAAAATACCTCTTATATACAATGGTTTTTCCTGAGCAAGAAATCTTGGAGAGTTTTTTTCCGGAATATGGCTTATCAGAACACCCTTAAATCGAATTTTTTTAGGTAGTATTAATTTCAAAGATATCAATACATCTTCATTGTCGATGACAGACATCGCAGTCTGAAAATGACAAGTAAAATACCCTTATTAATCAAGTTAACCCCAGTTTCGAAATTCTTTGTCATCCAGCACATTCTTAGCAAATTTAAACCTAACATTTAGTACAAATTCGGACCCGAAAAAGTTGTCTCGACCACTCAATCTTGTCCTATGTTCTCCTTTAATTGCAGTAGAAGATGAAAGGTTCTTTTGATTTCTTCCCTGGATTAAGCACTCTAACAATTTTCATTTGTCAGTTGATTTGTATTGCATTTGTGCTCTACTATCTTCCTGACCACCCCTTTTGGCATGGGGCTGTCGTTCACACCCGTTTTTCGAAAGTTCCGAAACTTTTCGGGCGTATTTTGGGAACGATAAACCACTTTGTATCTTCAAACACTGGTCGCTTTCAAAGCGTGAAACTTTGCAGTTAAGATTTTCTTTCTGGTCTTTTAAAGTCTGTTGAAAGGTCAGCTTTCTGAAATAGTCGGTGGATCGTGTTTAACTTTTTACCGGATGCCCGTTTCTCGAACGTCTCGAAACGTTTCGGTTGTTATAATTCACTCTGTATCTTAATTAAGAACGGTGAGATTTTAAGCCATGAAACTTCTATGTCATTTTAATTTTTGTTATCTTGAAAACGTGTTAAAAGACCATCTTATCAAAACAAGCGTATGAAAGGTTCCTATATGGTTTTTTTGAATTCGGCCCGAAAGTTTTCCGGACTTTCGAGAAACGAGTTCCTCAGTGACCTGATGAAGTGCACTTGAAACTTGATGATATCTTCTGATCCACACACATTACTGCTCAAGATGGTAAGTGATAGATTTCAAAGTGGGTAATATTAACTTGCATGGACCAAGCCACTTGAAGTTTGCATGCATTGGAACAAAAATTTTAACGAAACTGAAGCCAGACTTTTATGCCAGTAAATATGGAAAACCCGCGGGCGGATGAAATATTTTGTCGGTTGGTGGGTTACTGGTACAACCAACTTGAACTTGAAATAAAAATTATATCAAGAACTCCCTAGCATTATAAAAGGAAATTGAATAAACGACTGACTTACTAACTTACCTAGTTATACGAATAATTTACTAATTAATAGATTGAAATGTAAACTTTTTCTCTGGTCACCTTGTTTTGCAATTAATTAAGCTGTTAAACTAATAAAATTGCTGTCGAACTGTTGTTAAATTGTAATAGCAACTGTTAATAATGGGCCGTTTGGTCCATATACATAAAACACAAGTCCTTTCTTTTATCATTCCGTGACGTTAACTTAGTTACCTGGAGGGCCTTTGTATACGTCTCAGCTGCTGTGTACTGAAACCGTCCCCTTCTCAGGGCGAGGTTTAGTATAGTTTGTATTCTGCTCAATCTTGCCTTTGTTATCACCACAACTTGTTTCTTGGCTTCTTTTGCCGACTCAAAATGTTTGACCATTATTTTCGTTTAAATAGCAGTTGACTGTGATACGTCTAAACACGACCATATTAGGAAGTTACAAACTGCACTGATAAAATTTCGTCTTTGCTCAAAATTCCAGTCATGCACTTCGTACTTTAGACGCACGTTGCAGTCTAGCCTTGCATAACTCTTATTAACAAGCCACAAAGCGTCGATACTTTAGTATAGCAGAAATTTGATATCACGTATATTGAAACTTCGTACTTTCGGCTCTTTAATACTGTATTTACTCCTGTCCTTGGGCCAAATAGTGAGGAAGTATTCATTGAATATCGATTGAACAGTCCTTAACTGAGTAACTGCTTAAAAAAAACTTCTGAGACTGAGATAGTAAAAAACTAAGTTTGAATCAGTTTTAGATGAATGGCAAGATAAGATACGGACCCGATACCCGAAGTCGAAGGCAACCCGATGGCTCCAGCGACCTTTTTCATTAGCCTTTACCGGGAGCCCGCATGAGTAGGAGCTTTCCACTCCCATACAGGCCCTATAAGTCAACCTTTTCGCGTATTGTTCTATTTTTGGTTCTCCGGCTCTGCACGAACTGTGGTTCGAATGACCAATTAGAATCAAGTAATTGTCAAACGAAGACAAAAATAGCAAAAAGGTATCCAAATTGGTGTAAATTCATGTCAATATGAGTCTCCCGCTCAAGGGTTACTTCTAAAAATAGAGAGAAACGCTCAAAGGTTGACTCAAGGATACAGTGCATAAGGAGGCTCCTCCTACTAATGAGCTCCTGATTCTACAGCAAATTACTCCAACTACTACTCCAATCCCGTTTCGTGCATAACGTGTCCCCAGTGATACTGGTACTCACTTTACCTATCACATATGGATGCAAAGCTGAGTGAACTTTGGAGCGCACGAGTTGTGATTCGAACCCGGAGCGCCTAGATGCAGTCCTCGAGCGATATCCACTACGCTTCGCACACTGCCCGCGAGTGACGAATGAAGGGGTAACGATTCTAAACTGAGAAACTGCGGTGCTGCACCGGTGTGGAGTGACACACGAAAATTTGGTTTAGAGTGATAAAGGTTTGCGAGCTGACGGTTCAAGCGTTAGCCCTTCGTCAGAGCGCATGGCTAAACGAATGGCTTCGCTCTGACGAAAGGGCTAATAAGGCTCGAAACATCTGGTCACAAATATTTCTACAGTGGTTGATATTTCCTTCATCGACTCGTTTGACAAAAACCAAATCAAATCATTGTGCGTTTGAATTTTAAGTGTATTTATACACTGTCAAATACGTTTTTCTACATTCACAGTTTTCTCAAGTTATTTTAACGCAGATTCCTATAGAAACGCTGTTATTTCGGACACGGGTTAAGGCCTATTCTCCCTATATCTCAGTATTCTACGACGAGTTTTCAAGCCATAAAATAGTGATTTTGCATTTTTTTCAACCTTAAAAACCAAATTTAAAAGACCAGTTTTTCAATACAGGCGAATTGCAGTTTCAGGCGCCGGCCCGAAGAATTTTGGCACCCTCGGGAAACGGACCCCTTCTTTTTCAAGTGCTGAAACATAAAAAGTTGAAGGCTATGTGCTATGATTTCGATTACGCATGTTTCAAGGTGACCCATGCGTCGTTCCCAATTATCTTAGAAGTATCGATCACTTTCGAAATAGTCACATTTTACCCGCACAATTAAAGGTTTCCTGACACCTGTTAAGCTCACTTGAATGTGGAATTATTCTCCCTCCATTTGAACTATACCCTGCGAGCAGAGTCTTTTTCGATCTTCCTAGGTAAGTCCGCGATCCAAGTGATCTTGGATGAGTGATCCTTTTTCGGATCATCCCGAAGGTGAATGCAATTAAATATGCTACCTGTCTCCTGCATCCTGATTGTTTGTGTTCAGTTTATATCGGACATCGGGAGTACGGAAGACACTCTCCATAGAGTAGGATCTTCCGGCCGAGACTGAAGTTATCTCTCGTAATTTTGTCCGTCTTACACTATTTAGACAGTTTCGTGAATGATCCCAGAACGGAGACGTTAAAACGTCTTTAAGGCTCGATTCACTTTTTCCCGTTTGTTTTCAATAGCGATGAAGTTCGAAATGTGCTGATTTCAAAGGAAGAATTTGCAGTTGATCGCATTTCAGTTTTGAGATGGTTATATGAACATGCGGATGTTGTCAAATTTCTCTTACACATCTCAGATATTTGTAACAATATCTCGAAATTCCGAAATTCCAATTTCAATTAAATTCGCATACAACTGATCCATGCATGAGAGTAAATACTAATGTAGTTGTGATACCCTTGGGAAAGTTGTGGACCTCTAAAAGAGCGGATGGTATAGTCTACAAAACCTTATCGTAGAGTCATTGTGTAATATATATTATAAGTTACCGAAGTTTCATATAAAATAAGCAGAAGAGGAACAAGAAGAAGAAAGAAAGACTGAAGAACGGAAGAAAGAAAGAGAGAAAGAAAGAAATAAAGAAAGATAGAAAACTCTTTGACTCTTTGAGTATTGCCGAACGCAAACTTGAAGATGGCCGCGAACAAATTCTTCTTTTGTCTTTGGGTTAATTAGCCTGACTAGCCTCGTTAACACGTGTAAAAGTGAAAGAATTTGGGCTGTAAAACGAGGCTATTCAGACTAATTTTCACAAAGACAAAAAAAATTAATTTATTCGCGGCATTTTTTGTGCATGTCATCTCTGTCCTCCTTCGCCTTATATGAAGGCATTCGCGTCCTACGTGTTGGTGTCAAAGTACAGCGAAGGAAATTTCCGTGGTATAGCTTTGATTCTCTATTCAAAACTCATTTTAGGCCTCAATGAACCTAAATAGTCTTTGGGAGCCGTCACCTAACCAGTATAATCGCTTCATAGCAACTCTCTTCAATCGGAGCATTACGCGTTCTTGTGGTAGCTATCCACTCCTCTAATCAGTTGAGTCGGTCCAGCTATGAATTACTTAGGTGTGGACCTTGGTTAGCTAGCCGGGTATCTGGTGAAAAGTAAGGCTTTCAATATAAAGGCGAAAAAAAACGTAGGGGCCTTACCAACGTAGTTATTGAGACCTCTTCATTCTGCTCACGAAAAGGAGAAATAAGCTTGAGATTCTGTAGTTGATGAAACGTTTAAATTTATTGTGTGTAAATCATGATTTTCCTGTTGCCTGTCAAGATTTGACCTCACAAATTGTAAGCATTTAATTTGGAAAAGAGAAGTTCTACTTCTTTATATATAGGAACAAACAAACAAAAAGCTTTCTACATATCCCAGTCAAACTACCACTATATCGCTCTTGAAGAACAACATCAGCATGGCTTTTGCGTATGTTTCTCGAAGAACCGGAAAAGGCTTCGAAACGTTTCGTCTCTTGTTCATGTGCGACAATCCCATTTTTTGAAAGAAAATGAAATGAATTTTTAGCTTGAAACATTGCTATTCTCTTGGTCTTTTCAATCTTTCAAACATGTTAAAAGATCGGTCTTTTAGAACAAGTATGGCTCTTCGGGCCTAGGACGTTTTCTGGGCCGTTGTGCACAGTTTTCTTAAGCTAAGAGCGGCAGCTCATCGGTTCCTCTAGTATAATCAATATGTGCAACAATTTGTAAAACTCTTTCTCACATTCTGTACTGTAGCATGATACAAAACCGAAGTACATAGAAATCAATGTTTTAAACAATGAAGCAGAAGAATAAAACAGCGCAAACTCCACTGATTTTATGAACAACATTTCTTAAACCAAAGATCTGTTGTTTCTATACCGCACTATATGGTTGTTTCGTGCATGCAACCTGTTCCTTCATCAGAGAAAACATACACCCAATGGTTGTTCTGGGTCTGATTGGTTAAAACCGATGGATCACGGAATCTACACGCTTTTTGCCGGAATAAGTGGATCTTTTTTGCGTTGTCTGTTTACCGGCACAGATTTTTTTATACCACCTTCCACTGACATATTTACTTTCCGTGACTAAACAGAACAACAAGGAGACCAAGCTTTTACCTGAAATAAGCTTAAGTGCTATTTCATTTGGAAACGAAGCACTAAAAGTTGGAAAGAGCCGGTGTGATAAGATATGTTACTAAAACGTAAGACTTTTAAAGGGTTAAATAAAAGGCAATTAAAGAAAATTCTACAATACTTGATCGTAATATCACTTACGTCTCTCGAAGTTTGGCGTAGGCATGTAGAATGCTTCGATGGATCATATGAGTCGCTTTTGGTTTGCTGTGACGTTTTATGTTGTGGTAAAAAATCGCTTGGCAAACCATCATTTGCGCCATACATGTGTAGTGCGGTCTTCTGATTGGTTCATTTGAAGGAAGCAAACTTTGGACCTACTCGAAGCCACGTACATATAGTGTTTTGCAAGGACAGGTTAAGCTTAGGGCCAAGGTTAATTAACCAAGGGTAGTTTAATACAAGCAACGAAACAGTTGCTCATTCATTAATAGATCAATAGCGATTAGTGAAGAAAATCTCAGATCGCATTTAATTTGGGCGTGGCAGACAATACTTCGTCGTTCATTAAAAATCACGCACATAGTCCGCAGTGCAAAACAATTGAATTCTGAATGTTGAAGTCTTCCCACATGGATCTTTTAAGCGGGCAATTAAGGGTTTCAGTGCTTACCAGGGAAATTACCTACAAAAAGGGGTTCGGAAAGGGACGTGAGTACTTAATCGTAGGGAAAACCCCTAAGTCGTTTCAAGACATGATAAGAACCAAAAGAAAATAACTGAAATGGTGAGATATGTCAAGGACACTTGAGCATTTGTAGGCGGGGGATAAAAAGACAGAGGGTATGAAACAACATTGGAATATTACTCAGTCATGATAACAAGCAACACGGCGTGACTCCAAGTCACGTAGCTTCACTTCATGTAGTTGAACCTTAAATGGTTCACAAACGTTTAAGCTCAGTCAGTTTTGTAGCACAGGGTTAGGGCCATCGTTGGTTTTAGGAGCCTAACCGTATTTAATTAATTAAACAGCCTTGACAGAATAAGCAAGTATGGCACTTCTCCATGTCACACAGCTTCGTTTTACACAGTCGGACATTAATATCGTAAACTTAAAACGTAATTAATAGATTTAATTAATATCGTAAACTTAATCAGATGTCGAAAACATTCGGTTTTTTTTACCTTAAAAGAAAAATAAAAAAATGAGCTAAATCACTTTTGTAGCACATGATTAGGGTAGTTGTTAGATTTAGGATTCTAAACGGTTTTCAAAGGCCTTAGGAAGCATTTACGCAGTGCTCCTTTCTCATTCAAGGATTTCATTTACTTTTTGAACACCCTCTCGTGTAATGTGGTTGGTTTTTGGTGTAGTGCATCCAATGGAACAACAGATAACTTTCACACAATATATGCACGCTCACGCTTAGTATCCTTCGCTCCTTTCGAAAAAAATAAGAAAATTTGCCTTACATAAAATTTACCCTCGTAAGTATTGCGTATAATAATAAGTTCAGTGTAATATCAAGGGCCGTGCCAATCAAACGTCGCACCCTAGCGAATTCCTCACAACTGGCAAAAATCAATGTTTTGTCGTTTCTTGCCTATTGGATGTTTGCTTATGTTGTTCAAAGGGGCTTTCAGTCAAGAATCGAGAGGACCTTTTTTTCTCAGTAAAGTTTTTAATCAACCCTGAAGTTATGAAGCCACAGCTCTGTCAACATTTACCACCTGCAAGACACGTGGTCCAGATGACAAGCCTTACCGTTCAGCGATTGTTTATCCCATCCATCTGCTAATGCAATATTCAACGCTTTGCCCCTTCTTCTTGAAAACATCTGTCATTTTACCTGCATTGTGTGGAGGTTTTAAAACAAAGAATACGGACAAGGATCTCAGACTGTTTACAATCTGGTAAAATTTGTGGTGATTCTGCTACTTTGTGGCCGGGCATGTGCCCATTGCTGATCATTGCTGGTTTGACGAAAATACTGTGTGTGCACGTTAAAAAGTGAACAAGAAACAATGAAGTTGAACTACTCTATATGAGACTGCAAATATTTTGCACGAAGTGGTTTTTAGCAGTCATAGTAATAATAATAGTAATAAATTATTGTGCTAATGATGATGATGATGATGATGATGATGACACTAAAATATTCATAAAAAATTTCACCATGAGATGGAAGTGTCTGTAGGCATCTGGTCAGTATCCATTCCCATTACGTTTCCAATACTTTCTTTAATACCTGAGGAACCTGCCAACTAATGCGACGACACTCCAAGGCCTCGAGACCTTTGGTAATACTTTTTTGCACATTCTGCGACACTTCTAAAAACCTCCGATTTCTCGCTGAAGATTTTATTAGTTTTGCGCTTTTTCTTTTTCTTTGCTCTTGAGGCCCAATGTACAGGCTACGTTTTATATGAAGCTTATCCAGGAAAACAATTTGTTTTGTTGTGTACAATTGGTTGGTCAATGTGGATATTAAAAGTCCCACAACAGCTTTACTGCGTCTTCTTCAAGCACGGGCGGGGGGACCATGATCCTACCGTATTTTGCGAACACACATCTCTCTCAGAGAAGTTCAAGTGAATGTCGTGCTTCCCCATACGCGATACTTTATATCGACTTTTATATGTTACATGTTATTATTATTATTATTATTATTGTTGTTGTTGTTGTTATAACCATCATTATTGTTATAACAAATGATGATCACTGGTACATAATTTCTTTTATAAAACGAATACCACGATGAATTAATATGGGTAAACAATTATTGACCATTGAAATTAGGGAATTACTCCACTTGCGTTTTGTTCAAAATCAAATAATTTCCCTCCTCTTTATGGGTGACAAATTACGTTCAAATTACTGCTGGAAAAGTTGCCATGTCAATATTGTAATCTAATATGTGAATTATAAATTAACGCTGAAATTTCGCTCCAAAACTAGGGATTAATTTGTCACACATGTCATTAAGGACGTTCGCGCCCAAAATGTTCCCACGTACAGATTTTTTTCAAACTTGCCAGGCAGAAAGGTAATGATCTACTTTTGCCAAAAAGGCAAAAAAATGGAGGGCCACCGTGCTCGTTTTCGAGATAAGGTGCATTTTTAGAAGCTTGCGTTTTATTTTAAGACGATCTTAGCCTACAACTGTCAGCAATAAAAAATGCTGCATTAGTGAAATTTAGATCAGGTAAACGCACCCAATTCAACATAACTAATATAACTAAATAAACTTTTGCAGCTGATGTCTTTTTCTGAGGTGAAATAGACCTTGCAAAAACAATACGTATTAGTCTAAGAAAGAAAACTTTTGTAGCACAAGAGCATAAAAGGCAAAATATTTGTAACTTCTCACGTACAGTTGTTTTTTGTTAAAATGGACGAGATCAGGAAAGGAAGTGATCTACGGAAAGAAAAATGGGGGTCACCGAGCATTCAAGAGAGTAAAATCGCTGCGAAGTTCTCAAAGCGATTGTGTAAACACATTGTCACGTCATTGCTTGACATTTCCGAAAAGACCTGGGTCCACAGCTATCCCATGATGCCACAAGCGACCATTTGCCCGAGGGAGGATCAAACACTGGCTCGAGGCCATGCTTGTTTACATTCGTGGTCTACGATGCATGACGTGTGCGTGACATGCGCGAGAAAATGCGCAGTAGCAATGGGCGCGAACGTCGTTAAGTTCAACATGTTCAAGAAAGAAAAGCAAGAATTGCATATAAGAGAAAACGAATTAAAAATAAAATGAAAATTAATGATAAAATTGAATTCTGTATTATTATTATAATTATTATTATTATTATTATTATTATTATTATTAACATCATCATTAACATTGTTATTGTTACCAACATATAAATTGTTATCTACCTAAAAGATGATAATTTTATAGAATTGAGAATTAACAAAATTGACTTGGCTAAGCCATCAGGCCCTAGTTGTCCAAAGGGCAGATAACTTTATCCAGTGGATAAGTCGCTATCGAAAGGGAAAGATAGACTCCACGTGGAACGTTGGCAAATGTTTTCGTACAGAGCTTTACAAAGATGCGCCGTGAAGAGTGGATGTTCACAATTACTTGAGCAAATGCTGAAATCTTTGCACATAGTGAAACTGTCGGATAGTGACTTATCCATCCAACAACTGGCCAACTGGAGCCAGATTTAAGTCTTAAACAGGAATTCTCTTGAATGTTCACTCAGATGTACATCCCCAGTTAGACAAATTTAACTACACTTACTCCCTTTAATTCCAACCAGACTAAGTACCAGCCCTTGAAAATTCCAGCTGAGCTTCCGTTTGTTGATAATTGCGAGCTACTTAGTGGCATGACTGGTGTTGTACCCATAAATCACTTCATCTGACGTACGTTGTACAACGTAATTTAAGAGGCGCAGGGTCCTGAGTCTTTCCAAAAGTCATGGATCAGACGTTTCCAGAAACGACGTTTACCTTACTACATGATTATACTAAATTTTACCTGCAAAGCGGTAGCTGATATACCAGTTTCTCCTTCCTCTGTCAACGGTCCCATTATTGACGGGTCTCAAAGCGGCTTTGGATTACAGATGCGATAAGCATGAAAACAAACAAGACATCTTGCTTACCTCAAGACAAATGCGGCTGGACATGATCACTAGCAAGGTTTAAGGGCAAAGTGGGAGCTATGTCGGGAATGCAGAATATTGATCATAAGGAGTGAAAGTTCAAGAAACGAAGGTTTAAAGGTAGGTATTTGAAAAACTCTCACAGGTAATGACGCTAAATGGAATGTCCGAAGATATAGCAGAATTGGGGAGATGACAAATATGCCAGATCCCAGGTTATCTTAAAGTGGATTGTCATGGAAGGGAAACCAGATTTTGTGGTTTAAAACTCGAACTGGAATCACAGGATAATACAATGCAAGCCATTACAAGACGGTTATATAAGCGATACAAGGCATCACATGGTGAGAGGTCAAGTATGGATAATGCTTGTAGTAACACATGCATTTGAAGACGAATGGTTTAAGAGCATTCTTTAGTTCCCCACGGTGTTCATAACACTGAATTGTCAATGTAATATTCGGACGCAAACTCCACTTTGACCATAAAAGTGAAAGTTGACTATGGGTGTTCTCTTCAAGTCCGTTTTATAAGGAACACGAAGACAGGAACAAATGATAGTTAAATTGGTCATTGAATTCGGAAGGTAAGATTTAAGGTTAAGAATTATCACAAGATGGCACACTCTGGTACAAGCCATTACAAGGAGTATTATATAAGCATAACAAAATGTAAACAAATAATCAATTTCGACTTGCACGTGTGAAGCAACTACCACGTACAAATGCAAAATGACCAGAGAATATTTTAGCACAACAACCCATCGACTCTGCAACGTCCAAAAACAAGAATTAAATTCGGTGGTTAAAGAATATACTTGAAGCAAGAGAGGATTTTGCTTGAAGATATTCCTATCCGATAAAAAATGAAGACATAATAAAACAAAATCTTTGTACAAAATAGTCTGTGCATCCCATGCATAAGCCTGGTTTTCGCAAGCGACTCAAGCACAAGCTTATGCTAAGTGAAAACCTACGGAGAGAGTTACTTGGTGGAAAACAATCCATTTTCAAAATCTTGTCAGCCATTTTGTATTCACCATATTACTATTCAATGTTGTGACTCCAGATCGCACTTGAAGCTTTCCTTTGCGATTACTTTGTCGAATAAACGTGGTCGAACTTGCTTGGTGCTTCCATCCAAGCCCTTCATTATGGATTTAACTATCTACATGGATATTTCGCGAAACCCTGGTCCTTCTCCAGCAAGTTCCTTGGGCTTGAAGGAAAATTGTATACGGCCTGATCCTTCACGCTCAAAGGATCATCTCAGTTTACTCCCTCAGAAAAAGCGCTGCACCACAACTGAACCCTAACTCCTGCTTTAATATCTATTCTCAAGAATCTTGCATGGTTTGTTTCGTGCCCGTAGAAACAGGCGGCTGGCAGACTTGCTAGCCTGAAGAGAGCAAAGCAATCGAGAGTTATTCCTATTATTATTAATTTCCGACCATCTCATGCATTGAATGCTAATTTTAACTATACAAGACACCGAATACTTTAATAGACGGGTTTCAGCTTTGCCCTCACAGCCTAGAATCATTTCTTGTTGCATGGTAATGAACACAAGATGTGTTGCTAAAGTGGACCCCTTTCTTGCCCTTGTTGCCGAGTTGATGATAAACGAGATGCTTCCGTGAGGCATACACTGGGTTGCCTGTGGTACGTGTTACAGAAAATCAGAAGGCACTGAATTGTGTGGTATTGAAATACAGCATTCAAGTCTCCGAAGAATAACAAATAAAAGAGAAGCGAGAAACATTGGCTTCTGGGCTGAGATGTTGATAATTTTCAAGTTCCCTCACAACTTCTTTTCACCACAAGTGTGCCCTCTGAGCGTCTGAATGCTTTGTAATACTGAAATTCACTGATGTTAAGCCCTTTCGGGCGGGGTTAGTATTAGGATGGGAGACCAAAAACAATAAACCCCTCCTAAAACACAAGGATCTGACCGAAAATAATATGAACGCTAACAAATGCGAACTCAGCAAAGTACAGATTTTGTTAGCTTGCTTTATGCAAAACAAATATTGATGCAAAAGCAAATAACTATTCTTACACAGTTTTTACAAAGAGCAGAAGGAAGTTTCCGGAACGGGCGATCGAGAGTAAAATATTTACGACATGAAAACAATATTTATTTTGAACCATGAATATAGAATATAAAAAGTTACGATCAGCGACAAACATTTTGGGAGATTTTTGCTACGTTCAAATAAGTCGCAAAATCGAAAGTGACATGCCGGAATTCAGCGGGCGCCGTGATTAAGTTACCGCGGTATGTTTAGTCGCCAAACAGTGAAGTATCTGTGTCAAATTATGGCAAGATACCGGGTTTTTGTAAGTTTCTTTTTCTGTCAAGTGTTATAAAGTTTGACACTGAAATGAGCGAAGTCAAAACAAAGATCACAATCGCCCAACTCTTGTTTATGCAAAGTCAAAATTTACTCTCCAAGACGCGTACGACGTTATTTATCACCAGGTAATTCCATCATTTTGGAAATAGCAGCTACTTTATTATTCATCTGCGTCACAATTTTTCACTGATTTTGGGGCTCATTTTGTTGAAACTCAAGCACTCTTCCAACAGGCCTGTGAACCCTTCCTGCTTACAGAGCAATACTAAAAAACTTCTCCCATATCACATTTCAACCTTAAGCTCGAAAATTCAATACACAACATGATATTATAATTCACAAGGGCAGAAAGTACCACAGAATCCTTTTCCAGCGAAAAATTTATTGAAACAAACAACATATTTGCTCTTAGAGGCGAAAACATCTTCCAATTTCATTGCGTGCGTGAAGACAAGAAACTCAATCGTGTCAAATTACCATGTACTTCAGGTAAATACAGCTCACTTTGATTTCTGCTCGACGGGCGATAGATTGTTGTCGAAGTCCATTACTCGTCGCTTTTACGATTCCAGGGATTTGTTTTCACCGCCTGCCTAGTTTATCCAACTGACTTTCCATTATTGAGCTCCATAAGGGTATATTTTGTTTAAGATCCACTAAAACGCCATTTGCGTTACATGACTTTCGACGCCATTGCAGGTTAAGTTTATCATTCTACTGTGTCCACCAGAGAAGTCTGCGCATTTCCACTACCCTCTCTGTCCTAAGAAAATACGGACAGAAGGCTCTATGCAGAAAGACACCACTTAGAAGGGGAGTGACGGGCAAGACTTTTACCGACACGGAAAATAAAAAAAAAAATAATAATCTACCCATTTTCCGACTGGGATGCCTACGGCAACCCAGTAATAACTGCGACCTGTGCTTTTTGACTGAAACTTGGCTTAAACCTAGACATCCGACTCACATTGTTTGCCCCAGTGGATTTTGTATGGTTCGTAAAGACCGATTGGATTGAGGTGGAGGTGGCGTCGCTATCATTTTTAGAGGAGATTGAAAAATTGAACGACTCGATGGTCTTTTTTCCAGTGATTTTGAATTTGTCTGTTATGCATGTGTTGTTTCAGTACCATCCCGACGAGTCCTTGTGTAATCAAGAGGAATTGTTGGATTTTCTCATGGCTTCTTGTGAGCATTTAATGATTGTGGATCCGTATTGTAACATCTTTATTGCCGGGGATGTTAATCAGCTAAAATATAAGGATTTACTTGTACATTCTTAGCTGTCTGAGATGCTTAAAAAGACCACCAGAGGTGAAAATATTTTGGACGTTTTTATGACGAATATTCCTTATTTGTGGGAGATGGTCAAGATCTTTAAAAGTGGTATTAGGTCTGACCACAATAGGGCCGTTTATACGAGAGAAAATAAGCCGCGGCTAACTCTGGCCGCGGCTTACGTAAGCCGCGAACACCCCGTATAAATGGTACAAAATCTACGGTCACGGCTTTCTCAAGCCGCGGCTTATCCTGGCCGGGGAGTTTATACTCGTATAAATAGTTCCTTTCGCGGCTTACGTAAGCCGCGGCCAGAGTTAGCCACGGCTTATTTTCTCTCGTATAAACGGCCCTATTATGGTTATTGCGTGTCCACGAACATCTGCTAAAGCTAAACGTAGCAGCATACAGTTTAGAGATGTTAGAGAACATAGGAAAATTCATATGGCTTATCTGCTTGGAAGTCATGAGAGGCTTTTTTCTGATAAAGAACTTGAATGGGCGTTCTCTGGCTAAAAAAAAAATTAAAAATTGCAAGCTTTCGACCACTAGAGCTGTGGTGTTCAACGGGCAAAAAGATGAATGAAGTAAAAATTCGGAGAATATATAGTGAGATTAAAATGATAACAATAAAGTGAAATTAGGGAAAAAAGGTGATTAAGAATTTTTGTTAAAAAGTATGCGGTATTGTCCTGAAAGTGGGCAAGTGTTATTGTCCGCGTCAGGCGTGGTAAAGGTGTGCCAAGATTCTAGAAATTTCCTGATGCGGTAATGTCCTTTGTCAATGATCGACGCATTGTTGAAGTCAATGACGTGGTTGTGAGACCAAGCATGATTGGCAACTCTGTAGCCTTTGGTCGCTGTCTTCACATTTCTAATATGTTCTTTTTTTCCTTGTGGCAAAGGGGATCTACCTGTTTCGCCAATATAATTCCAAGAGCAACTGACACAGGGGACTTTGTAGACAACATCAGGTTGGTCGTGACTTAGGAATCGGAAATTCTTGTTGGAACGTTTTTAATGGCCTATTGACAACGTTAAAATCGTGTTTTTTTAACAAACGTGTTAGGGGTTCAGTGACACCTTTGATGTACGGAAGGGGCGCAAAGGAGTTGTATGGCTTCAATTTTTTCAGGTTTTTTCTGTTGCTGATTGTGAATTGAAGTGTGACGAGCTATCTAATACCCTTTGGACCATGTTTAACGAGTGTTTCCCGCTGATTTCTGTTCGTATATCCTCCAGATCCTCCTTTCATTTCGCTATTGGTTAAACATCTTTTGAAATTTAGAAATAGGCTGCAAAAGAGATCTAAACTGCTCCCTGTTGACCATCTTATTAGGGAAAATCAACGACAAGCTGTCAAGCAGAACATAGAGAGGAAAGAGAAACTGAAACTATTGGACGTTACCTTTGAGCAAGTTCCAGTTAATTGGGACATTCAAATTCCAGATGTCACAGATGTTGGGTTACTCGCCCACAGACTGATATTTCGCGCGTTACTAAGGAAGTGAAATGTTACCTCCGGTAACTGACGTCATCATATCATGAGCTAACAAGAAAACCCACTCACAAGCAAAAGTCACCGCACGAACTGTTGTTTCCATCGAAGGTTTTTCCTCGCCCTTCCTTGCGCTCGTTCTCAGACCAACTGCGCATGCGTAATCGAACTGACTTCCGGTTTGAGAAGAAGCTAAATTTCCGGCCGTCTTTAAATTGAATTAATTTTTTTTACATGGCACGTTTCACCCCCAAATACAGAATATAGCTAAGCATTGATTTTTTAAAATCATCTTTTTTGAAAAAGTTATGGGTATTTCAGTATCGTTTATGTCTTTAAAAAGAACATTTTTCAAAATAAAAAGAAAACCATGCTTGGCTGTATGCAAAAATGAATACAAATTATTAAACCATCGATTAAATACCCAAATTGCGTAGCACGGAGACAAATTTAGAGTTTTCTTGTATTGGTCACGTGACAATGGGCGTGGTATGATGACCTCACACTTAGGGTCATTGGTTTACAAAAGTTGGAAACTGACCAAAATGATGCCAAATTCTCTCAAATTACTTAACCATTACATCCTTAGCAATGCACCTTAAAGCAGCACCTTATCATACGGTATCTTGGATATTCGTCGTAATAGAGATACGAAGTTATGGCGAAGGATCTCTTCCACCAATACTGCTTTGAGCGATCTTCTACCTCCCCAAAGGACACGGCAGTTGAGAACTAGGTCGCATGATTATATTCTACCTAAGGTCCTGACAAGTCGTTTTAAATCTGTTTTTATTAATAGATGTCTTTTTAATAGCAATTAATATTTGTTTGTCATTTTATTCATTTTTTACCTTGTAAATTGCTACACGTCTGTTTGCACAATGAATTCTTAATAAAGACCTTTATTATTGTTATTGTTATTATTATTATTATTATTATTATTATTATTATTATTATTAGTTTCACCTTCTTTAAAAAGTAAGGTAATTTGAAGAGTCTTGTGTTTGAGGGGTGCCAAATTATTCTAGCAACAGGCTTGGAATAGGCGTCGTATGTAGCATGTTAACTTTGATGGCGAGAGAATTTGAGAACTAGGTCAAGTTGACCCGAGCGCTCAGATAACTCTTTCTAGAAAATGTGGAATTCGTAAAACTGAGCCATACTTCTTTAGAGCCCGCTGCAAGAGGTACCCAACAA
>NC_090894.1:28959937-28977437 GCF_036669925.1 Montipora capricornis
AAGATGCACTAGACCTTTTTGCAGATAATGCGGCCGTTTTGATCTCTATTGTTTCAAATAGCTATTACGGGATGCCCAGGGGGAAAATTCATTTTAATTTGCCCCCTGAGCCATCCCATAATTTCTTTCGAAACAATAGAAATCAAAATGGCCGCCGTATCTGCAAAAAGGTCTACTGTTGTCGAAGTCCATTATTCGTCACTTTTAAATTCCCATTTTCACCTTAGACGCAACGTGCGCCCGGCAAAAACTCGAAAATCCCATGAAGCCTTTCAGAATCTTCTTCATCAAAAGCTATCAGTCGATAAATCTTTTAGGTCCTTATTTGAATGCGTTCTCTATTTATCGTTTCATAATTTGATCGTAGTATGTTATGTCTATATTTGTTTAAAATATTTCATTTTGAATTCGAATATGGCATCGAACAATATGACAAATTGCGAAGGCGAAGTTTTCTCGCCGCTCCACAAATTAAAAAGTCTGCAACCTCTGCCACTCTTTACAAGAGCATTTTACTTCTGCGGCTCAGGTATCCTAACAAATCGAAACTGACAAAGTAAAAGTAAGTTTAAATAAAGTAAGCCATGCATTTCAGGACTGAAATAATGTCACCCAGCTCGTTCGTTTCAGAATTGTTCTATTCCTTTTGCTGAATAGCCGAACCGTAAAAATTCCGCTTTGGTGATTCTCCAATGTCTAAATCAGTCGACTCCATAAAGATAAAAGGTATTTTTAGCGGTTTCACTTGTTAAAATCATCCGGTAAACCACACGACGACCAGGCTAACGGCGATCGATGTTTCTTGTTTTCAACAGCACAAACTGGCTCCACAAAAATAGTTGGCCAATCGAAATACGCCATTCAAGATTCAAAACATTAATAAACAATCGCATTTCGTCTAGGGTGAAAATGGGCCTTTTAAGATTCCAGATATTCATTTTTCGCCGCTTGTGTTGTTTATCGAATTGACTTTCTATTCTTGAACTCCATATGAATATATTTTGTTTAAAGATCCAATAAAACACACTTCGCGTTACATCGGCTGCGCCGCCATTGCTTGTACTGTATCCACCGGGTAAAATCTACGGATTTCTATTCCTCCTTGAAACCTCTTAAAGATATGCGCGAAAGACTCTACGTACAAAGACAATACTTAGTAGGGGAGTGACAGGAAAGACCCCATTGCGCAACTTTTCTCGATTTCCGACACAGTATCACTCATTTCTTTCGTTTAAATTAAAACCCGCTCTTCAAATATTCATTTCTTTCATTCTTGTGATCGCTATGCCATTAGTATCTGGTGTTGTCACGGGCGTAGTTTACATAACCATACTATAACTAATACTAACTCACTGTGTATTTGTCTTCAGACCTCGTGCTATCTGATCAAGAAAGGACTGAGATATCCTTTCCGGGAAAATTCTGTTTCACCGTTAGTTAAAATTTGTTTGGTTGTCATTTTGTTCGTCTTTGCAAAAATTCATTAAACATTGCACTCGAAATCACGTGATTATCTATACGAAATTCATGGTTTAAGTTATTTTCAATATTTTGTATACTCACCCACTTTTCCCATCTTATGGTTTCCCTGGCGTTGGTCTACGTGCTTATACACGGAGTGATTTCCCTTGTTGTGCACTAAAATGTTAATGTATATGAGATTTTATGTGAGTCATGAACCACGTTCTCAAACAAATCTCCTTGAAAAAGTGACTAAAACAACAGAACAGAACAACAACGTTCGAGAATCCCAACTGGCCGGAGGCAAACCAGTTGGCTATTAACAAGTGTATCCATAGTTGCACCAGAGATTAGCACGAGCAAATTTAATTAGTGGACAGGACGGGTCTTGAACATCGATATCTTCGGACCTCAGGGCAAGATTCGTAACCACCGCCTCCACGTGCACAAGGCGACTCACCCGTAAACAACAATAAAAGCAAGGTGACACACGCTAACACCAACCCGGTGTGGCCAACACATCACGCATGCGCACAACAATTTCACGCGGTCACCCGGTCAACCTTCTCATATGAACGAACCGAGATTTTACCAAAGAAAATAGGCATTAGCCGAGATCTCAGGAAAGCGGGCCAGCCCGTCAAACCGGGCTGGCTCGCCTCATACAAACAGGCCCTAAGTGCAAAGTCTTTATGATGGTAATTAGTTCTACTCTACATACGAATAAAAACTAATTTTTACAAGAAAAATTTCGGCCTTAGACTCACTTTGAAGAGGACGCAGACTTAAACTCGGAAATAGCGTGTTTTATTTGTTGTCTATGATCAACAAATGAGGGCTAAAGTCGGTCATTAAATTAAATCTGATTCCTCTTGTACGATGCACACAAGAGTAGGCAACATTTGCGAACGCAATAAAATATCTTTATTCACGTGATCACCGGACATTTTTTTTGCAAACAAAACAAAAAATAATTATGGGATGACGAGTTCGGAACACCAACTGGACATCACGTAGCACCTTCTTTTCCGCCAAAAGGTTCTAATGCGTCTGGATATGTTACTGCTGCTTATGTTTATCGCACAAGTTGGAACCATGGTTTAACCCGCCGTACCTTTTGTTCTTGCTCGAGCAACTAAACAGGAGTGAAAGAGCACCAAAAACGTCTTGATCCAAAAGGGGATGACTGATACTTTCATAGCTTACCTAAAGAAGGGTGTTTAAGCTAAAGGTGGTCTTGTTAACCAAGGGTATATAGCCGAGATCAACTGCTTATCAAATTATGGAGACTGCAAATCAACGTCAAGTAGAACACAACAAATCAAATGTTGGTTTCTTGATGACAGGGGCTGAGACCGCACTACCCGTAGAGAAATCTCTCATACAAGTGCGGAGGGCCAACACATGGCCTAGAATTTGAGAATCAATCTCAGGCAACAAGGCTGGATGGTGAGCTCCCTAACCCTGCAGTCTCAAAAAACAGGTTGAACATTCCGCGGTATAATTTCTGACCCAAAAAAAAATGGGGATTCATTTATCCGCGTATGATGAGAAGTTAAAGTCACCGCAAAAAAATTAAGGGTACCGAACTCAGTGGCTAAGCAAACAAGGTTATAAGAATGGACTTGCTTTGATTTTCAGTTACTTGAAGAATAACATTTGGCATTCGACCTTTTGTAACGTAACGGAACATTCAAACTTCTGTAATGTAGACGGTGTTTCCCAATTTTTCGATTTTCTTTCTCCCTTTAACAGAGCGAGTTGTCAAGTCGGGAAGATCAACACGTAGGATCCTTCGCACTTCTTAGCCGAGCATAAAACACGTTTTGGTTTTGTATAATTTTATAACAATATGCTCATAATTTGACAAGACAAATAACTTGCGTAGCGTAAACCTGATAAGATCATTCATCGTATTTTAAAAGTAATCACAACAATTAATTGCTAACATGGATCACTTACCAAAGTGAAGCGCTGCAATTATGGAAATATATAACTAAACGACAGATTAATTCCTGCAGAATTAGACAATATCAAAAGTGCTATATAGCGACCTCAAGGCTTGGAAAACAAATAATTGAGTGTCTGCCGAGGGTGCGTAAGACAAAGAAACAAGCTTAAAGCCAGTTGTTTGGGCAAAACTAGTACCCGTTTAAATTTTACCGAAAAATAAAATCACCTGGTGGTCATTTCAATTGTTAATACTGTTGACTACTACGTAAGATGAAAGGATCGTTAATTACAATTGGAAAATGAAAAATGAACATGGCACAAAAGAAAATACACACACAACTAAGTAATCGAACTTACAAGAATTTAGAAAAAAACCTGGTGGGAGAAAACTACCACTACTAGTATTTGTGCAATAACATTAAATATTCCGGTGGTCTAGCCTGTGATAAAACAAATATATTACATTTAACCAACTAAAAGAACTAACGTGTTGGTGACAAAAGGCAGTAAAACAGCAAACATGGACGAAGTTGATTACAATGAGCAATAATATGACATCTGCCCCTCATTGAAATTAGCTGCGGATGAAGCGCAAAAAAGAAATTAAGGACGTTCGCGCTAATTGTTTGTGCGCAACGTAACTGCGCAGGTAACGCGACTGTAATATGTCACGCATTACTTCGAGCATTAGTGAAGTTGAGGTTTGAAAACCTTTGCAGAAACCGTCGACGATAAGTCTTGCACACCGTTGGATAAGAGAAGATCGTGATCAGTCAAAATTGATTAAAAATATTTAGGAAAGTCAAGTAGACTACTGCATGACTGATGTTCGCGTTGTTTTTATCAGTCGTGCACTAGTCTACTTGACTTTCATAAATATTGTTCAAGCATTAGTTAAAATAACATGGCGACAAAAACGAGGGGAAAAAAATTCCAGGCCGGCAAAAGAATGGCACATTTATTTCCGAATCATCATGAAACGTTGAAGAGAAGTGAGCGGGAGGATGGAAAAGCTCTGGAAAAGGTAGCTGCTGATCGAGTAGTGGCTGAAAGTTTGGAAAACTCGAGGACGAACCGTTGCGTAAATTTAAAGGGGCTGTTTCTTTTTTTAATGTTTTTATTACCCTACGAACTTAAGTTCAAAACGAATGTATGTTTTTGAAGTTCTTTTCCTTTACTTTCGTGAAAATAGAGCAGTATTTTCGTCCTCGTCGGTTTGAATAGTGCGGACCTGCGTGGAAAAAACCAGCGATTAAATTTCACAAAAACCACACTCCAGAAGACGAGCATGACGGCAATGGAGAAATATTATACAAAACACTAACCAAATGAAGATGATGACTGCTTAAAACTTCGTTGCTGTGCTCGAGAAAGCTTTGTTTTGGGCTAAAAACCTTTCATCCCTTCAACGATCGATCCTCTCCTGGGTTCCCGTCCTTCCCCGACAGGTCACGCAAAAACGTGACAAACGAAGTTTTCCAAGAGCTTCGTAAAATCACATCGATTTTACTCCCTTGGATCATCGGTGACCCCTATTTTTTTAATCATGAATCACTTACTCTACTTACTATCTACAAAATAAGATAAAATGAAAAAAATCTCACCGTAAGAAGTTGTCTTTTTTTTTAATTATTTTTCCTCGTGCCATCGAATTGCGGTAGTGGTTGCAACCGATAGAGGTTACGAAAACGCTCGTCCAGGATGAACTCTACTGTTTACGACATCCCTAGCGGCATGAAATTATCTTAAAATCCCACCCCTAAAAACTTATGCACGGAAACTTTCACTCTAACAGTTTATTTTTAGGATTTTCGATGGATGAGCAGATGAGGCTACCTTTCGTTATTATGACAGATTTATCGAAATTAAGGCATTTTTCCACTGCCATTTTCTCCGAAACAAAGTCGGTGACCCCCAATTTTTTTTTTATATTTGGAGTAAGTACTTTATGACCTAACTCTAGGCAAGAAATTAAGAAAATCTCACCGTAGGAAGATTTTGGCGCGAACGTCCTTAAATGGTCTCCATAAGTCTTTTCGGTTTATTGACCCAGGGACAGCTGAGCGTATTTTGTATTGGGGGTGGGGGGGGGGGGGGGTGCTAACAACAAGCGCCGGAGACGCTAACCTTTCAGGGAGTTCTGGGGAAATTCTCCGCCCAAAATTTTTGAAATCTTGAAGCTCAGAAATGCTGCTTTCAGCATTGTCGAGGAGATATCAAAAAAAATAAACGTGGATCAATCGTAAAATGACAGACGCTTTACTTCTTATTTTTGTTTTTTGCTTGAAGTCGGGGGGGGGGGGGGGGAAACAGCTACGATGATCTTGCCCATTAGGTTACTAGCACTAAACAGCTGATCCACTGGTTGGCTGTACGCTATGCTCCGAGAAAATACATGGATCGTATACAGCGGCTTCCAGAGGCGCCATAGTATGCTTTCGGCTCGACCTGAGCTGCGTCGTTGCTGTAATTTGAAGAGTAGACCGTTTTCTGCACTGATTTCCTCTCTGTACGTCCAGTAGTCCGCTAATAATGAATGACAATCTTTTCTTGACTCTGGCCACCACTATGCCGCGAATGCCATTAGTAAGCCGGGCTTAGCCGGGCGTGGTGTCCTCTGCGGGGTTGCACTTCCGGTTGCACGTCAAGTTCTGCAACCGTCGCAGAATCGGCGGGAATTTCATCTGTGAGCATGTAAACTGGAATAAAATCTTCTTCCTCATTCTTGTCCGTTGGCCGCGGCGACAGTCTATAAATATTGTTCTTTTCCTTCAGGTACTCGACGTCAGTAACAGCCTTTGCAAACGTGAACTAGACGCAATAGATTTTCTCCACATGCTGATTAAAGGCTTGTGATCTGTTTGTACAATCACTGTGTATCCATAGTGATGAAACCTTCCTAGCGCAAAAATAACACTCAGTAATTTCTCTCTTTATAATGCAGTAACGCTTATCTGTTTCACTGAGGCTTCTTGACGCGTAGACTCCAGGTTTACCATCTTGAAGGATAACTGCACCTAAACCTTTGATGGATGCATCTCATTGAATGATGCTAGCCTTGGACAGATCGATCAAAGTACTTTAACACTGGCACTCTTGTAATTTCGTCCTTGACATCCTCAAACGCTGCATGCTGCTTCCTGTCCCAGACGAAGAAGGTATCCTTCTGGCAGAGCTCTCTTAATGGCGCAGTTAGTTCCGCTAAGGTGGGACAGAAGCGATAAAGGTAGTTTACCAAACCTAGGAAGCATTGCAAATGGTGAAGACTCTTAGGTGGCTTTATCTCTGCAATAGCTTGAGTCTTTTGCCGATGGTATAAGATATGCTCCAAAGAAGCGCAAACTTCATTCCTCAGCACTCTATCAAGGATTGTTCCTTTTGAATTTAAAAAGATCTTTAAGTTAGTGCTGGGAAGATCTTCTTAAATAATTGCAATGACTTAGCTATACGATTCAAGCAACTATCGTTGACAATTTTCATTGTCAGTTAGATGTCTAAACTGTTCAGCTAAGTAATAAGTTCAGACTCATTTCTTTTAAATATATGTTTGTCTACATTTCATGCCCATTTATTTTATGAATATACGGCAACACTGACTGTGTTGCATCGTGCTTAATGGACGACCGAGGGGCTACAACCGAGAACAGACGTTCTATGAAGTAGGGCTTGAGACCTGCTAATAAACAACGAAACAGCTAGAATCAGAAACACAGATAAATTCAAGATCGATTTCAGGGACCAAAATACGAAGCTTGCCTATGCTGGCAAGCAACGAACGCGTTCGTTTGTATACAAACGATTAGAGCGAATGCTAGAAGCCCGCCCGCAACGTTTTGAACTGGCCATATCTCTATTATCAAGGTATCTATGTCCAAGGTGCAAGTAAGAGTGCGAGAATAAAATTTAAGATACGAATGATTGAGTCTGATTACTCGTTTTAGAGTTGGTTTCTGATGTTTGGAGAACGACATCTCGCGCACTTAACTTTCAGTTTGGCCAAATTTGCTTTTGCTCTTCTCTTACGCCTAAGTTGGTTTTCAGGGAACGTCCTGTGCATGTTCTTTGAGTGTTTGAAAATGGAGGAAGACTAGTAGGATCATGTATCTTATGAGGGGTAACCCAGTCCCGTGTCTTTCTATTTTTAGAGTTGTTATCTTTTGAAATGACTTCGTGTTTCGCGTGTGCTGCATGTGACGTAATCAATGACTGACCATAGGTCTCTTAGGATTCGCTATCGTGAAAACCCCTACGAACCTCACGAACGCCCCCCCTCCCCCCTCGGGACCGGGTTCACTCAGGCGGTTAATATGGACGATGGAAGCTCCGGGTAATGGGGTCCTCTTGACTCTACACAATCCAGCAACATACAGGTCACATGGAAATCTATTAGCTACTTAACAAATAGATTGCATGTTTCCGTGCGTCTGTTCAGTAACAGATCACAAATAACATAACATAACATAACATAACATAAGACCTTTATTTACACACGATAGGGTTTAAAGCTTGGGGTGGTGTATGCTAACTACGTCATGATAATATATACATGTAAAATGTTCGATAAGACTAACTAAATTTTTTAAAAATACACATAGTCACTGACTCTGTGTCTCGACGTAGAGACTGCTGTGCCGTCAAAGATAAAATCTTTGAAATAATCCCTGGCAGTTAGCCGTTTCTTTAATTCCTTGAAGCTTACATTGGTTATTTTTTCATTGAAGTTCACCAAATTCCATAATATAGGCCCTCGATAGGCTAATGAGTCTTTCATAAATCTGGTTTTGTGGCGTCAAAATGTGGTAAGAACAAAAAAAGTGGCACACGAGGATCTATTTGTTTTATATAATAAAGAGTTAAACATACAGTTAAGAAGCCTGTTTTACTAAAAGATCTTTCTAACACTGTGGACAGAGGTTACTTTCTTCAATTGACACACTCGAAAATAGTACTTTGCCGTAAACAACTAAAGCAAACTGATTGGTTGCTAGTAACAAAGAATTGTGATTGGTTCAGAGAATCACATCCCTATCAATTCACTTCAATCGAGCGTCACCCGTTTTGAAAGACAAAATCCGACTCCTTCCAGCCCCTCTTCAGTGAAGTTCGTAAATTTTTCTCCGTTCCGGAAGATGGCACCTGTTCAAAAATGAAGTACAGACCCCGGAAGGACAATAAATTACTGAATGATGAGGAATTTGCAATATCCGGATTAATCAAGGTTGAGACAAGTGGAATCAGCCGAGGCCTTGTATTTGTTGAGCTTGAACCAGTGCGCCTCAACTTTGATGTCTTTTGGTATCCTTATTTTGTTTTTGTTTTTGTTGGGACACCTGCAATCTTCTTAGGCTTACACGACGCAAGTGCGTTTCTCCTTTTACCGAGTTTCGGCGCCAAAATGTGAGTAAAATTTTGGGTGTCGTTTTAAGTAATTTTCTTTATGTCAGTTCCTTTGTACTGCCCATCGTTTTTTGTTTTAAGGTTTCATCGTTTTATCCGCCTTTGTACATCATTTTGAATTGTGATGTCATTCCATCGCAGAAAACGGTCAGACTTTCAAGGCATAGTGTTTCGTCAATAAACGGGTTGAGAAAACTGTCTGGTAAGAGATCAAGCGGGGATCCCGTAGCAACGCCATCAGTCTGTTCGTGCAGGGCTCCATTGAACTGATAAAGTTTGACTTAAGTTACGATCCAGAAGAGATCGACAAGATCGGTTCTCATAAGTTTCAGGTTGTATGTCGATAAAAACTGAGATAGAAAACGGTGAAATGATTTTGATGTCGTATCTTTACTTTAATAGTTTCAGTTCAAGTACATTAATACAAAAACTAGGAGCCTCTAAACAGGAGTCTGATCCCCAATTAAAAGAGGTTACCTAAAACATAAAATCTAAATACAAACATAAAAAAAGATGGCTATAGAAATTGATCGGAATGGAACAAGATCGATTTAAGGTCATGCTTAAAAGTATTTATAGAGTCAGATTTCCTTAAATTTAATGGTAAATTATTGCAGAGCTTAACCATACGGTGAAAATATGAAAATTTTAGTACGTTTGTTGGAGCATACTTCATTTTGTAGCAAGGTTCAGTGTTTCTAAGCTTATGGGATACATTGCCAGCAGGCTCTAGATAGTTGGAAAGGTCTATTTCACATAAACCTTGTCTACAATTAAAGAGAAAAATTAGGTCGAAGTACTTTCTCCTTGATACAAGAGATAATAGCTTCAGATCTTTCAACCTTTCCCCGTAAGGCTTGTGCTTCATAATGACTTTGGTCACCCTCCTCTGGACCTCTTCCATGATATCGACCAGGTAAGCTTGATGGGGAGACCAGACTTCACAAGCATACTCCAAGTGGGGTGTCACGAGGTGTATATATAATTTTAGAAAAACATCTGATATGGGACGTCTACCACCGGTTCTTTTAATAATTCCTAGCATCCGGTTAGCAATGTTGACTTTGAGCATGATGTGATCACGCCCAATTAAAGTGATCTAGTTCGCGTCCAAGTTCGTCGGGTACAACCACTTTGCATCGGTTCTGAGAGTTAAGGATGCTTACTTTCAGGTCCAGCTACATTTTGCACTTCCCGATTGAAAGTTCTTTTGGTTTTTAACTTTAAAAACACCAAAAATTTCAGTATGGACTCCACGGCGAAATTTCCTGATATTGGCTTTTCAATATCTCCGCGAAAAATCGCCCAAATTTTTAGCAAAACCTCTCGTTCGAGAGATAATTTATTGCGTTTTGAACACATTTCAGAATAATTGACAGTATTTTGGTTCAGCGGTTCCTTTTTGAGTGTAAATACAGTCATGTTTGTGTATCGTGACCATGAGCCCGTACTCGGCCGGATCTGACAGCGGCTTAGACCATTAAAGAAACATGCTCATATAATTATCACGAAAATTTTGGTTCGAAATTTCTGGCGATGGTGTAACGCAACATCTTGCAACATTGTTGAGCACAACATGTTGCGTACGATGGCCACTCTGTTGCGATATTGTTGGATGATGTTGGATCAAATTTGAAAACGATCAAATTTTTCGTGCAACATTTTGGATGTTGCATGATGTTGTACTCAATTGGCCAGGTTCACGCAACATTGTTGCATTAGGGCATGCGCGCTAGGTTCACTTGTTGCGCGCCAGGGGACTGGGGCGCATAAACATCGACATTTGAAAATGTTGAAAATGTTGCGTGCGTTTGGCCAGCCCGTCCAACACATGTTGCAACATCATGCAACAATGTTGCAAGATGTTGCGTTGAAATGTTGCGAGCGTTTGGCCAGGCCTTAACATTCAATCACTGCCTGTCTTCTTATTGGTTGAGAACATACAGTTAATTCTGAGAATCGGTGCAACCAAGAGAATGTGAGGCAAGAAAGCAAATCAATGAGCCCACCGATGATCATTATTTCAAATTTATTTTTAGAATGCGCATGTGCCACTCAGGCTATTTTGTTTCTGCTGTGCAGTCCTATAACCTCGCGGTCCCTTTTCACACTAACTGACCGATATTGGTGTCGGTCGTCCTTGAAATAACCAGGAAGCACATCTCAGAAGTAAAAAAAAGCCATCAATATATTTTCATCGTCCTGGGGCCAAATACGAGGATTTTCTTTTCTTAGGTCACGTTCTCGTGTTGCCACATACAGCCTGATACAGTAAGTCAATAATCTGCTATCATATGATTGAATACCTCTAAGTTACCGCGCATTCTTTGCATTATTGGCATCAAAGTTAAATATTACTTTGTCAGTTTACCTTGGTTTAAAGGAAATTACTATTGGTTCCATATGACAGTGTTTTCATAGCGTGAACAATAGTCTACTTTGCGTAAATGAACGAAATGATATATGAAAAGAATCATATATTGAACTGCGGATGTGAAATCAAGTGAAGCTATGATCCTCACAGTTATGAAGGCAAATTTCGCAATTGCGTAGAGAAGCCTGAAAAATTCAGGACTTCAACAGGATTTGAACCCGTGACCTCGAGATGCCAGTGCGTGTTTCAGGCTTCTCTTCGCAATTGCTAAACTGTAGTTGCATTCATAACTGCGAGGATCATTGCTTCACTTGAGTTCACCTCTGCAGTTCAATATATGACTCATTTCATGTATCATTTCGTTCACTGACTCATCAGTTCATTACGGGAACATTGGAACCCACAAAATGACCAGCTCCCAACCTCAGTGGCTTCATAGCTCAGTTAGTTACAGCATCAAACGGGCATGGCGAGGTCACGGGTTCAAACCCCGTTGAAGTCCTGAATTTCTCACTCTTCTTTGCGCAGTGGCTAAAATTGCGTTCGTAACTGCGAGGATCATAGCTACACTTATTTATTTTGTATCTCGTCAAGTAGAGTTGCCAATTCGAGGCCGAAGACCGAAGTTGTTTCCTGATACCATGACCTCAATTGTTCTTAATAATCCAGTTACTATGGGTTACTTCGATGGATCCAGTGTAGAAACAAGACATGAGAAATACCTCTAAAAAGTATTAAGTAATTTCCTAAGAGATGTCCTGTTGAAGAACCGGAATCAATGAATAGAAGATTATAAAACTAGAACGCGCACCGGTGGCTCAGTTGGTTGAGCACCGAGTCTTAAAATAACTGAGGAGAAAGTGCTGCCTTCGTAATTACATCCGCAAATGGTTAGATTATAAACCGTAAGCCCGGTCTCACAAATCTCTTCCATGTTCATTAATTCCCTGTGGGACGTTAAAGAACCCACACATTATTCGAGAAGAGTAGGGGATGAAGTTCCCGGTGTTGTGGTTGTCCTCTCTGAGTATATGGGTGGGTGGGAAAAGCAGGTCCACATCAGCTGAATAGCTGCCAAAACTTCAACCTGCTCAAACAAATAAATAACAAACAAACAAGCAAACAAACAACCAAACAGCTAAAAGGTGTTTTACTTGACTTAACGCGCCTTATTCTACATAACTGGGCAATTTTTGCCTTCCTTGAATGGGTTTCTACCCGCAGGAACTCCTTGAAGAAGGCAATCGTTCGGAGCATTTTCCAGGCAATAGTTCATTAACTCCTCTGCTGATCTCGACACTTTCATCCGTTGCATTTTGGCTTGTATTTTAAGGAGATCTACAGTTTCTTTTAGTGCCGACTTTTTACTTGACGGTGGACGCGGGCTCTGTTTTGACGGAGATGAGACTGACATCTGGGAATTGTTCCTTCAGCATTCAATGGTAAGTGGCTGAAACTAAGAAGGAGGTGGTAAGCCCGCGACTTCTAGACTGCAATAAGCCTTTATGCATAATTTCCCAAAATTCACCACCAAGCCTCGTTTGCACAAAACTATTCACATCATACTGTTCGCAAGCGGGTTTTTCTTTACAAGTTTGCTCCTGTAGGATTTAGCTCATGCTAAAATTCACGAGTTTGATTTTCGAATTCGAGGCTTAGTGGTGAAATTATAGCTAGTCCGCAGTCATTACGCTTCACGTGTTGACTTCCGAAGCAGGCGGTAAAGAGAGAGTAAAGCCTTTATCTTGTCCACTACAACGATTAAACACAATTAAATATGAAAACCTCTTTTGTACACGGTTGCATTCCCTTGATAGGCAAAGTAACAATATCACTTTTTGGAGTAGGAAACAGAACATTTTATTTAGACTCATTTAGACCCATAGGATTTGTAGTGACGTCGAGTTTGTCTAAAGAAGCGATGAAAACGCTTTGGAGAAGGAAGAACTTCTAATTTAATTCCTTACATTTGATTTTCAAAGCAAAACAAATAGAAGTGGTCTCTGTACATACGAAAATATAACTTGTGTGTTTGTGGATAATATTTGCAATTTAATTTCTTTTACAGAGGGAAGTTCAGTTTCCGCTCTGTGGGAAACTGCTAAGCGTGCAATTGCCAGGAGCAAAATTGCCACGTGGTGCAATCGTTCTTCTTCGCCAGACAGTTTATCTTAAATATCTGACTTTCTCCTAACAACCTGAACAACTGTTAAGGGTGTTTGAAAATTGATCTTGACCAAATATTTATTTGCATGTCATGTACACAGAGCCAACCGCACGTATTGTGAAAACTGACAAAAAGAACAGCTTGGATGATGATATCCTCTGTTTGAAAATTCTCATCCACAAGTCGACGGCATGGACCTCACTATTAAGGCAGCGTTTACACATTTGTAACCGCATCGTTTTTGATGTGGTTACATCTTCCGTTTACACGGCATCGATCGAGAGTATTGTTGAAACCGTGTCGATTTGAAACCCGCTGCCAAAAGTGGAGCGTTTTCAAAACCATGTGGTTTCATCCGTCGGGTAAACAGCGAAACCGTATCGATTTGAATACGGTTACTATAAATTTGGTGCGAAATTTGCATTGTTCAATTAAAAACAGTGAATTTAGCACGTAGTGCAGCGCTCGCTTATACCATCAAGACTTTTATTTTCTGGCGAAAACAGTTCCGTTTAAGCATTTCCAAACCGCATCGATTTTGAAGCGGTTTTGAAGTCATGAAACCGTGTCGATGTGAAACCGTGTTCGCGTAAACGCTGCCTAAAATCAATCTGATCCGTTTGGACTTGTGTTGGAGATTCTACCATTTTGAATTTAAAAAAGGAGAGAATGGTGTTTTCACTTCCCTTTTTGAAAAAACGTTTAACCTAACACCAAGGGCACCTTTTTTTCTTGAAGTTGGCTTCAATGTCGAAACATAGCCCGATCCCAATGCCAACAAAAAGTCGCATGCTATTATTATTATTATTATTATTATTATTATTAATATTATTATTGTTCATTATAATTTTTTGCACTTTATATTAAAATTGATTACACTTTTTTGACGTTTTCTTTGCAACCTAGTTTCAATGTGAAAAGCGAAAATTTGAGAGCAGAAATTAAGTTTTTTTCACTTGAACAACTAGAAGAAGTACGTGATTTCTCACCTCCTAAACTAACGTCTTCTGAAGCTTGTATCGGCAATCGTCACACGACAGACACGATTCCTTTCTTTGAGGCTTGTAACCGATAGCTTGGCGATAATTTCATACCAAGGAGACGACAAAAAACTCGGAGATCCTCTGTCACCAAGCTTACGTATAAATGAGATTTGCGAAAACAGCCTGTTACAGATCTTCTTTTCTATGTTGATGCCGATGCGTTTCGAGCTAATTCCAGTGTCGTACGCGGGATAAATTCAGAAATATATTTTTCCAACTGCTTGTTGAACCCTTCGGGAAATGTTCAGTGATGAATATTTTGTCATTATTTAACTGTGTTGCCCAACGTGAAATCTTCCTTTTCGGAACATTGGGTCTAATTTCGATTTTCTCACCGAGAGCTCACCGCTGGCACATGTGATTTGAAATGAGCGGGAAGTAAAATCGACTCGTTCGGTTTTGTGATTCAGTTACCCGAGGTCGCAATTTCAAAGACTGGTGGCTCTTCTCCGACGAAACTATAAAAATTTGCATCACAAAGGTTACTGCTGACAACGAAGCAACTTGATTGGCTATTTTTTGCGTGTAAACCTTTGTAAATTTAAGGCGGAAACATTTTAGCCAAGAGCCTTCTGGCAAAGACCGCATTGAAATGCTAAATAATGATAAAAAGCAGCCAAAAGTTATAAAAAGCGGTCGAAAATTGGAAAGCTTTCATCTATTGTTATGTAAACTATCGTCACCAAAATCGTGTACTTACATCTCATTTTGTAAAAATGCAGATGTTGTTTTTCTTGCTTCTTTAAATATTATCTGTAGTCAGCTGATGCTATTGTCAGATTCACGAGAATGACACCTACATGTGGAATAGCATTAAATAGAAGTCCGATCAAAGCTTTTAGTTTTAAGTGGAGGTTAAATTGCGAAACGACTTAAAATAATCGTCTGTCGGTCATGGATGCTGCATTTGTCGATCGCAGTGGTGCCTTATGCATTTATTGCTTTACAAGTTAAAAAAATACCTTGACTAAGACCGGCAATAACCCGACGAGGCCCGCCGCGAAATTAAATATAGAGAGTGATATTAACTTCAAAGTAATGTTTATAAAATTTGTAGCACAGTGTGTGTTGGTTGTAACATTTTTATCGGTAAAACGCATTTCTTCAAGTTGTATGCGTGTTCACGGCTTAAGCGAGATCTAGAAAACAATAAAACTTTATAAAGCCGGAGTACGACCCAATTTGACATATATAAATTTATTATAATCAACAAAAACCTCAGACATGATTCGTTTTATAAACGACCAGTCTGAGTCTGAAAGGTAAGTTTTTTAAGCTGCATAATCTCCTACAAAATGCAAACTGTTTCTCTTACAAATTCTTCTTGGCGTTGAATTGATCGGTACGAAAAGGCAAAAATGATTATTCATACGCATAGAAGCTCTGTGAACAAGACTATTTTTTAAAACACTGTTAGAGACAAAAGAATGCGAAATGGGACATTTTGTAAAACAAAAATCTCAGAAAAAAAAACTGGTCAACCTTTTATCTTGAAAAAAAAAAAAAGAAGCACTTTGAGGCGCTAGAAGTAGTCTTCAAGACAATTCTTTGATTACACCTGACATCATGGATGGCATTTTGGTGGAAAGAGCAATAGCTAAAAAGTCTTTTGGGAATTTGACTCTATTATTATGCAAAATTTGAGCTACATTTGGCTATGCTTTTAGCACCTACATGGGCGTCTTATCACGTGAGTGCAATTAAAGAATTCACGAGGTACGTTAATTCTTAGGCATGCGTTATTGAAAAAGCATAAACATAAGAGACAGGTGCCTTCTGCTATTAATTGCTGGCAAAGTACTTCCGAATCTAGCCACGAATTTATTTGTTTTGGTAAGCGCGACTGTATATCAAACTTTCCCTATTGCTCCGTTGTTTGGTTCCCCGTCCCAAGGCCTGGACTCAGTTCCAATTAATTTTTACGCTGAGCCAATCCACAAACTATCAGGTACAACTAGAATTATCCCGTTAGAACACTTTTTCTCCCGAGGGAGATCTACCCGGGCTGTGCCCTTATGATTCATCGGTTGAAAAAAAGACCTACTATATAATATGTATATGTAAATCACAATATGGTTTTTCTTGGGAAGCTGTCCAGCCGACCTGCCTTACTCCAAATTGTCAACAAAATCCAGAATAACGTGCTTGCATACGAAGTCATTTTTAAGTAGAGTATAAACACTGTAGATCATTCTATTTTATTATATAAACCATAGCACAGTGGAGTAAGGGGAACAACATGTAGTTGTGAATAATCGTTTTTTCCCTTACCTGTTGGTTCGTTTTCAAACAACTCGAATTCTTTGTATCTCTCCAAAAGGGAACTGAATTTCTTTTGGTGTGCCAACAAGGAACGTGTTTTCATTAATATTATATGACATCCACAACTGTTCGGTCGAAATATTTGACTTTCGTGTTTTCGCTGATGACACCAATTTAATTGATGTCAATACAAATAACAGTTGAGGCTATACTGTCAACAATATGACCTCTGGATTCGATTACCTTTGCTCTTCCTTTCAGGTACAGTTGCACGGCTTTAATTGTTATCCTAGTCAGAGTTTTCCTCTGTCCTTGTGTGGGCCCATTTAATTTCTGTTACTAGCGAGAACACGCATAATGGATTACATGGGAATATTTATATTTAACAATTATTCGCCGAAGGCGAATAATTTGTTTTAGTATAATTACACAGGTGATTATTTCAAAAGAAGAGAAAAAAAAAAGCATTTCAACGCGAAATCATCTTCACTTACAGTGGCAAAACGACTACTGGCAGCCAGTTTGTCCGTCGAGGTGATTATCGGCTGATAATCCGAGATAGCGAGCCAATGGAAGCGCGCGATTTTGTATAATCACCTGGGTATTTATACTAAATAGAGGATATTACATGGCCGCGCGGGGATACGAATTTTATCTTCGAGTGCTGAAAGTATCTGTCACGAGTGAGCGAAGCGAACGAGTGAGAGATACTTTTAGCACGATGTTCTGTTTATTATATAGATATTGATGAAATGTCTAGATTTAAAACCATTTGTTTTACTCATTTTCGAAATGATGAAAAAGTGGTGACCAACCGCTAAAACACACATGTTGTGTAACAAG
>NC_090894.1:28982437-28987437 GCF_036669925.1 Montipora capricornis
GAGAGATACATTCAGCACGAGAAGATAAAATTCGTATCCCCAAGCGGCCATGTAATATCCTCTATTTCTGACGTCATACACTCAACCAAATTTTGTTCAAATATGATGAAAAGAGATATCTCAGCCAACTTGTATCAGAAATTTTTGATATTTTGCAGTAAGATTCTACTAAATGTTGTCCAATATGAACTTAACAGTTCTGTTACCATGGCATCATACTGGGTTCGAGACCTCCCCCATATTAAAAGCTTTTCTGGCCACCTTTGGCGTTCCATTTTGATATTTGCTAACAGCACTTGATATGCATGATCCAGCAAGCATATAAATATGTTAGCTCGAGTTTGTGGCCTTGTTTAAAGGGGCTAGGTCACGATATTTTAGCTAATTTTATTTAATTTTGTCAATTATGAGCTCTAAACGTCAAATTGGCAGGGCAAGAGTCTTTCATTTGCAACATCACGGCCACATAACAACTGACAATGATTTTCTAGCTGTGTAAATGACATTTTGATATAGACTGATATAAATTTGAAAAAAGGTGGGCCGACGTTTTTCAAATTTACCCAAATTCAATCCATTTCAATCCTCTCCAATTTTTAACATCCATGTCACTTCTTGGCTTCCCTGTGTTTCGTTAGAGTTTTTCTATAGTTTTGAACAGTTATTTTGATATTTTAGTTAATTCTATGACCATTCGATCAGTGCTGAAATTGCCTAAAATTGCGTGACCTAGCCCCTTTAACATTTTTCAAGTTGAATCACTAACATATTGAAATCAAGTGGGTGGGGACTGGAAAAGAGTGAGTTGCCATGGGAACAGAATTTTTTATAGCCATAGGTGTGTTTCCTGTAGAACTATTAGACTACCAAGTTTCAATGGTGTGCGCTGCAAATTGGCCAAGGTAGCTCTATTTATATAGTCAATGGTTGAGTTTATGACGTCATCAGTCATCTCATTTGCGTATTTTACCCATTTTTCAAACTTAAATATCTCCGGAACTAATAAAGATATTTTCAAACGGTAAATGGCGTTTTTGTTCTTTCATGGGATTCTATGTGATACACTCAAAAAAAAATCAAGGGGTAAAAATTTGATCATAGTACCACTTTAACTGAATATCCATTTCTTTCATTAATGAAACAAAAAATGGACAACAACCTTTCTTTCAAATAATTCTTGACCAACAAGAATAAGTCAAATTTCAAATTGCTTTTTACCAGAAGACTGTGCAGAGTGAGTACAAATAGTTATAAATAGCCAGAAAATTGTAAACACAGACTACTGAAGGTGTTCGTTTCCGTCTCTGGTATCCCACTCGAAAAAGTTACCGGAGAATTTGCCGTTTGGTTTCAGTGTTGTACATAACAGCACAGTTAGCAAAATAGTCATCATCATCATCATTTTAAATTTTCACTTAAAGGTCGTTAAAAAGCTCTATTTTTGGGCCTTCATTTGGACGAAAAATGTTAAAAAAACCTTTTCCAGCGTAAAATTTATTGAACCAAACAAAATATTTGCTATTAGCGGCAAAAACCCTTCTTTTTAATTGAGTGGTTGCAACAAGAAACAACAGCAATTAAATAAATTTCAGTCTCACAGTTCAGGGATCTTAAAACTCTTTTCGGAAGACCATTGACCGTGAATAATGAAGCACAAAATAACAAGCTTTCTTTCAAAGAATTCTTCACTGTCACATTTCAATTTTTTTTTTCTGAAGACTGTGCATAGTTGAGTACAAAATAAATGTAAATTGCCAGAAAACTGAGATGCGACTTAAACTGAATGTGATGCATTCAAGGCGTTCGATTCCTTTTAAACCCTTACAGAATTTGTCATTTGGTTTCTTGTATATAACTCCTCAGTTAGCCAAATAACATTAGAAACAAAGGTCACTTTGTGATATCTGATGGCGAAAGATGCAATTCTTGTCGAAGACCATTACTAGTCACTTTGAAGATTCCAGATATTTATTTTTCACCGCCTATGTTGTTTATCCGATTGACTTTCCATTATTGAGCTCTTTAAGTGTACGTATTTTTTACAATGACTTTCGACGCCTTTGCAGGTTAAGGTAATTCCCATGAAAATGACGTACTATCCAGATTTTATTCAAATTTGGCACAATTGATATTCATACACAGGACATTTAAAAAATGTAGTAAAAACATGGGTTCACCGTGCCTGTTTTCACGCTGTATGCCCTTTAAGTGTTTAACTCTTTAACTTTTTACCGAATTTCCCGAGAAGCGTTCGAAACTAGACAAACCAGAAAAACTGTTGTTATGTAGCAAAAGCTACTGAATATTATTGAAAACTTGAACCTGCTTGTTTGTCCGGGCTATAATCTTAAGTAAAGTGATTTCAAATTGCTCAATCTTGCAAATAAATTTAAGTAAATTGGACCGCTACAGTCATCATCTTGCACTTAGTTTCATGCTCCAAATGCAGTTTCACGTCATTTATAGGTAAATACTACAACTTCTACTATCCAACTATATTTCTCCTTAAAATCTGTTTTCCGTGTACCTATTACGAGTAAATAAAACCATTTAAAATCGGCGGTCACCGTGGTCGTTTCTTCGCAACATGATGACAAATGGATGGCAAAGGGGCAATTTTGGCTTCAAAATGATCATTTTCCGCGAAAGAAGTGGGATGAGTTCCAAAACAACATCTTAACCGAGAAGAGTTATCACATGATTGCACTTAAAAGCTCTTGAACAGCAAAAGCGGCCTTTGTTGCCTGTCTTCAGATATGCGCAGTATGAGATGCGCGGTGCAAAAATATTCTACTATGTCCACCGGATAAAATCTATGCATTTATAGTACCCCCTCAAACTTACGAAATATACGCGCAGAAGACTCTGCACACAAAGACACTACTTAGCAGGGGAGGGACAGGAAAGACTTTTCATGACACGAAAAAAAAAAAAAATTTCAAAACGACGAAATGAAACGCAGATTCCGACTGAGTTAGGCAACCCAGTAAAAAGAACTTTCTGAAGCATAGCAACGAAGTTTCAAGCAGGCGTTATCTTTATTTGGTAAGGTTTTTGTATTATATCTCTGCATTGCCGTCATGCTCACCTTCTGGAGTGTGGTTTTTGTGAAATATAATCTCTGGTTGTTTCCTCACAGGTACGCGCTATTCAAGTGGACGAGGAAGATAATACAATTCAGCTCTATTTTCATGAAAGTAAAGGAAAAGAACTTCAAAAACATGCATTCATTTTGAACTAAGAAGTTCGTAGTGTAATGAAAACATTAAAAAAAAAGCTAACCCCATTAAACTTAAGCAACGTCGCTGACTAAAACTTCCAGTCCTTTTCCCACCTCTCGCTCCTTTCTCTTTAACGTTTCATGATGAATTTGAAATAAATGTGCCATTCCTTTGCCGGCCTGGACACATTTCCCCTGCGTTTTTGTCCCAGTAAGATCTTGAGTAATACTTGAAGTAATGCGTGACATATCACAGTCGCGTTACCTGCGTGGTAAAAGTTGTGCACAAACAATTAGCGCGAACATCCTTAAAAGGAAATTATCATTGGCCCATGTATGGGGGATCCGTTCTCTTACCTCTTCCTCCCTTGCACCCAGTTGGAGGTCTTGACCGAGTCACATTCTGATGACCAATGACCTAATTATTCTGTTAAGACCCTCTTAGGAAGCTTAAGCGAGCGCGTTTTTGAGACGCTGATGGCAACCGGAAGTGAGCTATTTTCCCTTTTAACTTGTCTTCACACAACCACATTTATATTGCTAAGTATCCTTTCTCCATTAGAAATGATTACTTTTAAAATCTGGGAGACACCACTGCCCTGCCACGCGAAATGTTCTCTTTCGGTTGCCGTCCGCGTCTCACAAACGCGCGTGCTTAAGCTCCCTAGTTACTAACTAACACATATAACCCCAAAAAGCAAAAAGAAAAGAAAAAAAAGGTTTCATTTTCAACAAGGGACGTTTCTTTGTTTTTCATGTAAATTAACCGTGGTAGAAAAGAAGACTTTAGCTGTGAAAAGGCATATTTTTTAACCGTTAAACGGTGAAAGCTATCTCCCCATTGAGAACCTAATAAAATACTGATTCTTAAAGCAAACCCAAATGGAAGTTATTTCAATCACATAAGTGGGTTACAGAAAGGTCCCAAGGAGTACAGATTCTAACTGAAGCTAGATGTTATTAGCGGGAGTCGATTTTGAGCTGTTCTTTGTTACCATGTTTGTATACAGGGACATTTCGAAGCCATCCATCGGCGACAAACTCGCTTGTAAAAGGGAGGTCACTAATTTCTCTGACAAATTTGCCGTCAAAGTTGTAAACAAAGGAGAAACAGTGGACTATTTACGTAAGTTTCCGAAATCAGGTGGTATTTTCTTGCTCGCTGTGGATCGATCTTGCAGTGAAAGTGACCGGCCATCGGCAACGCTGGCAATAGCTTTGCGGTGGAATGGAGATTACTTGTCTGGTAACATTCTCGTCACGTTGTTCAAGAAAGGGGACTCTAAATCGCCTAAAATACCGTCGAACAGCTTGAAACGAAAGCAGTTTCTTAACAGGCATTCACCAAAACTTGCAAAAGTAATGACCATTCTTCATAATTTTGTTCACACTGTATCTGTTGATTTTAAAACAGACTTTATTTTGGGGTTACGTTTGGGGGCGATTATAGAAATGTATGTATTTCTTCCGAGATGTTCTCGCAGATAAGCCGCACCCCGATTTTGACAAAAATAGAACAGTTAAAAGAATGTAGCTTCTCTGCACTGGTGTTCACGGCGCGCTCTGATAGATTTCTATTGAAAAGGTGAATCGAGCTAAGTTATTTTCTGTTTTAAAACTTTCAAGACTACTTCGTTTCGTCGTTTTGCTTCTTGAATCGTTTTGTTTCTCCCAACCGCTTCTAGTTTCTTCAGAAATTAGCCCCGTAATGAACTAGTCCCATCTGTAAACAGTCGTGACAGGTTACAGTTTGTTTTCTTAAGTGAAAAATAGCCGGTGG
>NC_090894.1:28992437-28994937 GCF_036669925.1 Montipora capricornis
AGCCCAACAAATTGACCTGCTCCCAACTGAGTGGCTTCATAGCTCAGTTGGTAGAGCATTGTACTGACGTCGCAGAGGTCACGGGTTCGAATCCCGTTAAGGACGGTGACTATTATTGTTGTTGCGCATACGTTCTGCGCATCTCGAGATACTCGAGCTGTGTAAGTGGTAAAGTGGTTTTTATACGGCCACTTACTCAGAGCCCAAAGAGCCCGGCTCTTCAATTGTCTTTGCACGCCCATTGTTCAAAGAAACGCTTAAGATAACAGGTTACATAGACCTTTTTCATAATGGCGGTCCAATAAAATATTCTTTTGCCTTAATGCTAATAAGCCTTTCTAGCCTCGCTGCGATGCGCAAATTCAAAAGAATATGTTAACCAAAACGAGGCTAGTAGGTCCAATTGACATAAATACAATAGAATATTAAATTGGTCTCCATTTATGAAAGTGGTTTGTAACATCGTTTGAAACCATTTTGGTTTATTTTTCCTTTTATTTAATATTGAAATGGTACGGATATGATCATTTGAACTGTTTCGGAGTGAAGGTTGGATGCGATCATTTGGAGCGTTTTTGTTGAATGCCACTGAGGTAAGACCATTTTGAAGATTTTGTTGAATGTTGTACAGGATCATTTGGAGCGTTTATTATTGAAGGCTGGATCAGGTGATTTTGAGTTCAATTGATTAAAGCTTGACTGGGAACATTTGGGCAGTTTTTGATTGAACGTTGAATGGGTTCATTCGGAAATTCTTTTCTTATTGAAGGTTGGGAGGGATCATTTGAATTATTAAAGTATTGTTGCCCCACTCCCCCCACCCCCCCCCCCAAAAAAAAAAAAAAAAAAAAAAAATTATATTTAGGATTAATAAGACGGCCAACTTGGACGCTGCTACTTTTGCCACTGACATTGGAAAGTATTTTGTAACCAAGATTGATGTCACTGTTCAGCTCGTAGAGTTTAAGACCTTGTCTAAGAGGGTGTGTGGTCTACTGTACAGAGATCAGCTGTCAAGTCCTGCTCATTAGAACCCATGCCTTCAAGACTGGTCAGTAAATGCGACTCACTACTGCCGATCATCACAGAGATCAATAACCGCTCATTAAGGTCTGGACATTTTCCTGTTTACTGGAAGGAAGCTCTGGTGCCTGGAATTCATCTTTACAAAGTTTAGACGTGTCAGTAACCTCATGTATATATCGAAGTTCACGGAACTGAATTAAAAAGCGGTCCTTGATCAAACCTATAATCAAATGATCGAGAATGGTTTGTTTCCGATTCTGCAATCATCTTACAGGAAACATCATAGCACAGAGACTTCCTTCTTAAAAGTAAAGAACGACATCCTATTAAACACGAATAAGCAGCACGTTACACTTTTAGTATTGCTCGACCTTAGTGCTGCCTTCGACACCGTTAGCTATACCATCCTAAACGAAGTGCTTGGTAAACTGGGCATTGGAGGCAAAGTGCTCGAGTGGTTCCGGTCATACCAATCCAGTCGTGCCCAGAGAGTGTTTGTTCGGGTTTGCCAGTCAGACAGGCTTGAATTGAGTATTGGTGTCCCTCAGCGGTCTTGTTGTTTGGGACCCTCCTCTTTCCCATTTATGAGAGCTCTCTACTGAGTGTTACCCATGAAGATCTACCATCAGTTCATTGTCATGCTGACGACACTCAGCTTTATGTTTCCTTCAGCCCAGCGGACGAGACAGGTCAGATGCAGGCTACTACAGCTATGGAACTTTGAATTGAAGCTGTCAGAAACTGGATGTTCAGAAATAGGCTCCTCGTGAATGAAGATAAAACCGATTTTTTGTTGATTGGGACACGTCAACAACTTGCTATACAAATAAAGTGATGTCTGTCACCGAGACACAGAACATGAAAAATATACTGCCATAGACAAGTGCGACTTCTCCAAAACGGGTCGCACATGCACAGGGTACAGAACGACAAACCCTGAGGGCAAACCCCTGAAGGTAATAAATAACAAAACTTCAAAGGTCAGAAATAGAGGGCTGTGCGCACGAAACCTCGATAAAGGGCGAAACCGTGAGGGTAAAATATAACCTCGAGAGTAATAAACAATAAACCTTGCGAGTGACACAATAACAAGTCTGTCAAAGCATGGTTAACTATGCCTAAAGTATGGCTTATTTTTGAAACAGCTGTCCTCATGCACGCTTAGAAGTCAGGGAAACAAGATAAACCATGCCACATGGCGTGAAAACACGAACGGCGATACCTTATAGCTTTTCAGCCGTGATCGCTCGTTATAGTACCAACTCAGGAAGAAATTATTTGTACTTCGGGATTTAAAAGTGCAAGACCCTACGAAAAAAGCTAGCACAATTAAAATCTGCTGAAGAAGTCGAAAGCGCACCAGGTATAGGTATGCAACAAACCACGAAAAAAAAAAACTGAACTAAGAGTCAATACTTATCTTGTTCACGATAAAAATGTTCCATCTCGTGGTAGTACCATATAAAGAACAAGT
>NC_090894.1:28997437-29002437 GCF_036669925.1 Montipora capricornis
GTAACGCAAATGGCGTTTTGGTGGATCTTTAAACAAAACATACCCTTATGGAGCTCAAGAATGGAACGTCAATTGGATGAACAAGATAGGTGGTGAAAAATAAATATCTGGAATTTTGAAAGCGACGAGTAGTGGACTTCGACAACGATAGGCCTTTTTCGATATACTAAAATTCAGCTTGAAAGAGAGGTTTAGAGGAAAAGACAAAGGAAAGCGGACGATATGCACATATGTTTCACATTAATTCTAACTTGTTTCTATGGTTTTTGTCCTCACTGCCTTGACTATCAAGAGAATATTTGATAATTCGGAAATGCCCTATTGCCTCTTTTGCCGTGGGATATCATGAAGTGAGCTGTATTTCTAATAATTGCTAACTGTGACGTTATGTAAATCACTGAAACCAAATGGAAAATTTTCAGGTAACTTTTTCTGAAGGGATATCATGTGTTTAACAAACTCAGAGCCTCAATTAAGAAATCAAACTCCTTGAGTGGATCTGTAATCTGTTGTTATTTATATTCAACTCTGCAGAGTCTTCACGTAAAAAAACAATTAAAAATTTGATTAAGCGTTGTTAGTCAAGAATCATTTGAAAGAAAGCTTGCTGTCCATTTTTGACTTCCTTATTCAAGGAAAGGGTTCTTCGATCAGTGGTGGGAAATTTATTTGATTGCGGCGTATCGGGTCTTTCACATGGAGCGAAACGGCTTCCTTGCACGCACGCAATTCTTGGTTTTCACGTGACGTCATCAGTTTGATAGGGTTTTTCGTCTTGTGGTAAAGCAAGGTTGAATTTCTAAGCTTTTGCATGACACGATATTAAAATTGCATTAAAAACAAGGTTACACATGACGCATGCGCACAGCCATTTCACCCGGTCAATTGCCCTTTTCACGGTAATTTTTTTATTATTTACATTACAATGTAATCTAACGTGGATGCGAGGCAATTTCGGGTTAAATACCAAAAATACCAAAAAGGATACCCTATTTAAGGACTGAACTCCTCAAAAGCTCTACCCAGTATCGGGCGACACCTGCTTATACAGCTTATATAAGAGAGTACCATCCCCCCTAGCCCCCAACCGGGGATGTAGCTTTGGTGTCCAAATACGAATAAATCAAAGTTCGGGTGAGTAAGAAGAAAAGTCTTGAGAAGTGTGAAATGTCTTTGAGAAGTGTTGTTCAAGGAGGGGCTACCTGAAAGGTTAAAGGGGATAGAGCTGTGAAGGAAGGGTGGGGAAGATCAGGAGGGGTAGGAGAAGTAGAAGGGAGGAAAGGAATGTCTCGTTCTTTTTTAGACCCCCCCCCCCCAAAAAAAAAAATAAAAAAAAATAAAAATAAATAAATAAATAAAATAAACAAAAACCTAGCCCCTTTTTTTAACTATACCTCCCATAAAGGAAACTAAATCCCTTTTTTAGACAGTTGATAAAAATAAACCAGTTAAAGAAATTTAAACTGGTTTTAAAAAAATAAACCAGGGATAAAATCATTGTTGAACTAAAACAGCTTCACCAATGCGTTTTCAAGAGTGGGTTTTTTTAAATCTCAACGAAAATAAAACAACTACTGAGGAACAGTCACAACGGCGCTCTCAGCAGCCGACACTGAGTATAGCTGTTGTCGGTCAAATGCGGTCTCAGGTTAAATCCATTTTTACCTAGGTCAAATTGGTGATACTCATTTTACCTAGGTTAGATGCACTTTACCTAGTTTAAAGCAGTCATCAATCCCCCAAAAAGGACTGAAAACACCTATACCTTCCCGCAAACTCTATCTTACGCATCTCAACACATCTTAATGTTTCGTTTCATCTATCCTTTTCAGGCGCGGTGGCCTCATGGTTAGAGTGCTCGACTCCGGATCGAGTGGTCCGGGTTCGGGTCCTTGCCGGGGACATTGTGTTGTGTTCTTGGGCAAGACACTTTACTCTCACGGTGCCTCTCTCCACCCAGGGGTATAAATGGGTACCGGCGAAATGCTGGGGAAAACTCTGCGATGGACTGGTATCCCATCCAGGGGGGAGTATAAATACTCCTAGTCGCTTCTTGCTACGGAAACCGGAGATAAGCGCCGGCCTGATGGGCCTTCTGGCTCGTAAGCAGTGACTTTACCTTTACCTTACCTAATCCATTCAGTCTCAACATAACAACATAGTAATGGAAGAACTGTACTATGTACTTACTCGGATTCTCCAGATCTATAATCCTGTGTCTTCACCACTACACTACAACGACGAACATGCTCAATCCAACACAAAGTTTCTTTCATTAATAACTTTTGCATAATATGAGTCAATTGATATCCATGTATCATTACCAAAAGTAATCCTAACCTGACCCTAATTTTTCTCTAGGCTAAATTTTGGCTCCTAAACCTTTCTTCAATTCATCTGAGTGCGTAACTATTCAACCTACTCGGTAGTATGAGGATCACCCATTTAACCAGGCTAGGTAAAAATGGATTCAACCTGAAAACGGATTTTACCGGGAACATAGGTACTTCTGTAAAAGAGCAAGTAGTGCTTCCTGTTTGACAACCAGGTGCGCCTTCAATGATGATACTGCAGCTACAATTGTGCATGCGTTAAATACACGAGATCGGCTCTGATTTTGATTGGAATTATTGGCATATCATGCTCTTTGTGTATTCTCAAGCCGTTAGTTTCACCAGTGCTCCCGTAATACGAAGCCTTTAGCAAGAAGATTAGAATCCTCACTTTTCTTAAGTTTTCAATCAATCAATCAATCAATCAATCAAATTAAGTACTTATATAGCGCATGATCCATAGGTAAATGATCTCAGGCGCTTAAAATTAACAATAAGGTTATTTACAATGTTTAAAAATTATGACTAATTATGATTATATTTACAGTTGTATTTTACAGGTACAGTTACAGTTATATTTACAGTTGTATGATTATATTTACAGTTAAAAATTAATAATAAGCTTTTTGAAATAAAAATGTCTTAAGTTTTGTTTTGAAAGATTTTAAATCGTTCTCCAATCTAAGTGATTTTGGAAGTTTGTTCCATTCAAAGGGTGCTGCCACTTGAAAAGCTCTGTCTCCTGTTGTCTTGCTTGATTTAAAAGTTGGTGGAGCCAATAAAACTTCATCATTAGATCGGAGATTGTATAGTGATTTCTTCGTGACTTGAACTAGACTTTGTATGTAATCAGGTGATAGTCCATGTATTGCCTTGAAAGTCATCATCATTGACTGGTAGCCAGTGTAGTTTGAACATCAACGGCGTAATACGACAAAAACGTGTAGAATTACATATAAATCTAGCAGCCATATTTTGCAAGCGCTGAAGCATTTTAATTTGACCATCAAAGCATCCATAAAGAAGACTGTTACAATAATCCAATCGGGCTATTATCGTTGCTTGTATTAGTGTACGAGCTGACTCATATGTGAGATGCTTCCTTATTCTCCTTATATTGTATAGATAGAAATGTCCCATAGCGCACATTTTCGTTATATTGGTGTCAAATTTCATGTTACGATCGAACCATACTCCAAGGCTCCTCGCTGTAGTAGTTGTTTTAACTTTAGAATTTCCAATTGTCATTTCATCAAGGGATACTTTGTCTAGTTGTTGTCGCGTCCCTATTACCAAGAATTCCGTTTTTTGTTCATTCAATTTAAGTTTATCTTTTAACATTCATGCTCTGACTGCTTTGATACAACGCTCCAACACTTCTATCTCACTTAACCCACTGTCTGGCTTAAAAGACAAGTACAGCTGACAGTCATCTGCATAAGCATGTGCAATTGGTAAGCTGGTTTTGACCACCTCAAAGAGCTTGCTAGCATAGATGGTAAACAGCAGCGGCCCTAAACAGGACCCCTGCGGTACTCCATGAGATAATTCAGTGCTATCAGAGTATGCGCCGTCTACGATAACATGTTGCCAACGATCCGACAGATATGACTTAAACCACATTAGCGCAGAATCTGTAATTCCAAATGATGTTTCAAGTCTCTGTAGTAAGATCTTGTGGTCTACTGTGTCGAATGCTGCGCTTAAGTCAAGCAGGACTAATAATGTAATATGTCTACGATTCATGTTATGGAAGATGTCATTTACAACTTTTAAAAGTGCCGTTTCCGTGCTGTGTTGCTTTCTGTATGCGGACTGCAGTAGGGGGTACAAATCATTCTCCGCCAGGTGACTATGTAATTGGTCAAAAACTGCTTTCTCTGTTACTTTTGACAGAAACTGCAGATTGCTTACGGGCCTTAGATTCTTATAAGCCGTACCAAGACCGGGTTTTTTGAGGAGAGGCTTGACGAGCGCATCCTTCCACGCTTTAGGGAAAACACCCTGTGATAGTGAACAATGAACGATGATGGTAATAACATGTAGCAATTGGTCAAGACAGCCGACCACCAATTGGGTTGGCATTGGGTCTAAATCACATGATTTTTTGGCGGCTTTCTTTATGATTGCGCTAATATCGCCTTCAGACAACTGCTTAAATGATCGTAAGACTTTCGCACATTCCATTTTAGGGTCTGGCGGTACTTCGTGCAAGTCTGATGAAATAGCACATGTGGATTCTATTTCGTTTCGAATGTCATCAATCTTCTTCACAAAGAACCTTGCAATGTCATTTGCCAGTAAAGTTTTATTTAGTTGATCCGGGAATGTAGGAACTAAGTTCTCTTTAATGCCAAGGATCTCATTTGCAGCTCTGAAAAGTTTGCGTTGATCAACACTGTTCTCTTCCATAAACTCAGAGTAAAATTGACGTGTTGCCTTATTCAACAGGAAAGTCACATAGTTTCTTCTAGTTTTAAATACTTGTAGGTCTTCCATTGTTCTAGTTCTTCTCCATTTTCTCTCAGCTTTCCTTCGCAACTTTCTCGCACAAACAATGAGCTCATTATACCATGGGACAGTAGGTCTTAAAGTCTTAGTAACAACTTTTAAGGGGGCATGATGCTCCAGCACTGATGATAGTGTAGCATTATATTTTAAGGCCAT
>NC_090894.1:29007437-29022437 GCF_036669925.1 Montipora capricornis
ACTAATGAGGTTGATAGTGGCATCCAGATGTGTCATCGGAGTGTGCAACTATTGACTTTTAACATTCTTGTCTTATTGTAAAAGCTTGGTAACTAATGAGGTTGATAGTGGCATCCAGATGTGTCGTCGGAGTGTGCAACTATTGACTTTTAACATTCTTGTCTTATTGTAAAAGCTTGGTTACTAATGAGGTTGATAGTGGCATCCAGATGTGTCGTCGGAGTGTGCAACTATTGACTTTTAACATTCTTGTCCTATTGTAAAAGCTTGGTTACTAATGAGGTTGATAGTGGCATCCAGATGTGTCGTCAGAGTGTGCAACTATTGACTTTTAACTATCTTGTCTTAGTGTAAAAGCTTGGTAACTAATGAGGTTGATAGTGGCATCCAGATGTGTCGTCGGAGTGTGCAACTATTGACTTTTAACATTCTTCTCTTATTGTAAAAGCTTGGTAACTAATGAGGTTGATAGTGGCATCCAGATGTGTCGTCGGAGTGTGCAACTATTGACTTTCAACATTCTTGTCCTATTGTAAAAGCGTGGTAACTAATGAGGTTGACAGTGGCATCCAGATGTATCGTCGGAGTGTGCTACTGTTGACTTTAAACAGCCCTATCCTGATGTAACAGCTTGGTTACTAATGATGATGTCTGAAATATTGGTTAAAGTTACTAATATTCATTAAGGCGTTTTGCCCACGTGTACTGCATCAAATCGGGAATAGCTTTTGGTAGCACTAATTTTGAATTGCCGGAGTTATTTTTTTGTTTTTGTCTGCAATTTACGACATTTCTATAAGTAAATCATGTTAATCTGAGTAAAAACTAGGTGTGTTTTTAGGAAGTGATAAAATACAACCACACCTGCCTGGATATGTTTTTCCAGGAAGATTATACTGAGTACATATTAGAGGATGATGATTATTGTCTCCTGATTATTACTTTCTTATTTCTTTTATAGTAGCAATTTTAATTATTCATGACTGAGTTAAGGAAATGAAGAATCAAACTGGGTTAAAAGGATTTTAACCCAAATTTCATTTTGAACTATGACAATGATGAGTTTAATCGAATGCAAACTGATGAGGAATTTGCAGACAAGCAATACAATTTTTGTCAATGAAAACGAAATGGGGTGTCCCAAAAAAGAAGACCCGAAGACCCCAAAAACTCGAAAAAGTAACCCAAAACCCTCAATTTGGCTAACCCTAGGCCTAAAGTTGGTTTTTTGAGTTACCTCAAGCGAAGTTCAAGTCCTTCATTCCCTACAACTTGTTTCAAAGTGAAAGCTGGGCGATCCGCCATATTTAGCTGAGTAACCACTCTCCACATGTGGCCGGACATCTTCATTTCCCGTCGGCTGTACATGGCCCTGTTACACTCAAGTCTAAATACCAACTTTAGGCCCAGGGTTGAGGGTTTTGAGTTACTTTTTTCGAGTTTTCGAGACACCCAACGAAATGCTCTTTTTATAATGTACTTTTTGAAGCAGTGTTACGAAATAGCAAGAAATTAAAAAAAGACAACAAATACCAGTAATCTCGCTATCTGATTGACTAATTAAGAGTCTTGACAACGCTGTTCGCGTCATTTTGGGAAATAAACCAATCATATTGCTAGCAAGTTTTTGACAACGCTTCGCTCTTTCTTTTTCTGATCTTGGGCACGCTCTGAAATAAACATTTACTTTGACGTTGAATGAATAAACTCGAATCCAAACTCGAACATGCCTTCCTCCCTGAATATTGTGGTAAAAAAGAAATAGAATGTAGTTCAGAGGTTTCTGTACTCTTATAGACACCGATATTCGTCATCACAAGTCAACATTGTGACCACTGTGATTAATATCGCTGTCGATAGGAGTACAGACAACGCTGAACCACAACATTCGATTTATTATGTTACCGAGCAAAATTAAAGACGAAGACGTGGTTTAGCTGCATATAATTTGGCTAGTGTTTAAATTAATTTACGCATATTGGTGTAGCTCCTTGAGTTTACATCTAAAAAGCGAGATCTTTTGCGTATTGTACTTTCTAATGTCATTTAGGTTCTGCAAGTTTTAAATACGTGGCCACCAAGTAATTAAAAATGAAAGCGTGGTTTAGCTGCGTCGAAATAAATATTTGAAGGGAAAAGTAATGATTGTATGCACCAGCGTATAAAAACTACAAAGGTAACGAAGAGCATTAATAAAATGTTGCTTCTCGATTTGTTTTTAAATTATCTCCTTGTCAAGTCGCGATCCACAGTTGAGAATTTCACTCAAGTCAAATCAGGACATTCGTCTGCTGGCATGCTTGTTGAGAGTGTTTTAGAGTGAAATTGTCTTAGATTTCTTTTGGAAGAATCAAGAGAGAGACCCTTCAAAGTTCCCTCAGTCTGGCACCCGAGTTAAACAAAGGCGAAAGGCAAAGAACAAAAAGTGACATTTTTCCCTTGGGATACACACCTACGCTTGTATGTGTAAGTGTATTAGTATTCGCATAATTTTTATTATCTCGCACCTTTTCTCGACTGTCAACCCTTTGTCGTTGCTATGTAAATTCCTTTCTTTGGACAAAATATAAAACCCGAAAACCAACAACCAGATGAGTCTCTAATATAAAGATCCTGAGTCACGTCCGAACGTTGGTACGAACGACACTTTCAATTAACATGTAATAGCTCTGTTGTCTTCCATCGTTAAAGTTATTTTCATGTGTCTCCTGAATGAAATAAACGTCAACTAATTTCGTTAACAAGACATTTGCTGACAGCTTGAAGGCAGACTTTAACGCCTTGGGCTTTCAAAGTGTTACATTCACCACTGTACCGAATTTCAAGTATGAAAGGAATGCGGGGATAAAAACCCCGCATTCCATCAGGATACTTCCAGATAGACCCCGCTGCGTCTTGTCATGGCTGTTGACCCCAGTGAAGCAGTTGGTTCCCAGTTACCTTTACTTGGAGATAGACAAAATCAGCCAAGCAACCATTCCCTTGAAATTTAAAGGCCCAAAATGCTGGAAAATACACTCTCTGTTTCGTTTTCAAATATTTTCATTGGGGGAGGGGAGGGGGGGGGGGGAAGGTGTCACACGCATGCCTCCAGTCACCCCCCTACCCTTCCGTATAAAGAACGGGCTTACACCCGTCCAATGCGTCCTCCGAACCCAAACCCCCAACTTTCAAAATACAAGTTAAAATCTTTGTGCCCCTCGGTTTTTTCCGGGCCTGCTACGGCCCTGCCGACAGAAGACACGTCGTGTTTAAGCACATTAAGTAAACTGTCAAAATAATTTTCTTCTCTCCCATTCAATTCGAACGCTATAAAAACCTATAATACTTCAGTACTGATTGCATCATGTTTGAATATGAAATATATTGTGATCTTTTATAACTGTTTTATATTATACTCGGTATTTCCTCACAAAGAGAATCAAACCTAAACTAACAAAACCCTTGTCTTCATTTCATCAATAGATTTTTTGTGTAAAGATAAGACACCTGAAGAGTGCAAACCGAGAGCATCGGACGGGGAATGCTTGTCAAAACACATTAGGATGACGAAGAATTGCAAACTGAGCTGTGCCATGTGTGAACCAGGTAAACATAAATGAAATTTGAGTCATGTCACGCAACGTACAACAACTGTGCATTTGGTAGCTGTACCTGAGAACTGAGACCTCCATTGAAATTAAATTTACAAGATCCTACATTGACTGCAAAATGTGTTTTAATTAAGGTGAAAATAGCAAATTTCTGGCTCACAATCTCAAGACCGATGAATAGCTATAAAATGGGCTCTCCTCATTACACGCCAGTGTCAAGTCAAATGATGCTTGCAGTTATGTTTTTCTCCAAGAACGCTAAAGAGCATCGGACGGGAAATGTTTTTCAAAATACATAAATATGACGAAATGTGTTTGATTGTTACTTTTTCCTCAATTATTGAAAGACAGTGTGACTATTCGTGCAGTGGGTCTATGAGCCTATGATTTCTCCCAAGGTCGTTAGGTAGTCTTGCAGATGGCGAGCTAGAAAATTCGAATTTGTCACATTAGACAACTTTGCTGACATCGTGAGTCAATCTTAACACCATTCGAGTAGCATAAGCGACATCAACAGCATGCCAAATTCTCAGTACACTGGGAATTGTCTAACTGACCTCACTCTGTTGTTTAAAGGCAGCCCTGTTATGGATACAACGAGTGTGTGTAGAGCCAAAAAAAACCTTTGCAACGAAACGGAATGGCAAGAGATCTGCCCTCATACATGCAGAGAGTACACAGCTCTGACGCCTGGTCAGGCGACCCAGACTCTGTCTCCTTTACCGCCTCAAACCAGCAACCAGCCTCAAATACCCAGCGGTCAAGCTATTCCTCCTCAGCAGGCCAATGTTGCGACACAGTCTGTGCAACTTCCACAGTCCAATGCAATACCCCAAGCTGTTACACCTCAGCAGCCCAATGCTGCAACGCAGCCCCTGCAACCGCCACAGTCCAAAGCAGTTCAAGGTATTACACCTCAGCAGCCCAATGTTGCAACTCAGCCTATGCAACCGCCACCGTCAAATGCAGTTCAAGGCGGTGTTACACCTCAGCAGCCAAATGTTACAACTCAGCCTATGAAACCTCCACAGTCCAATGCAGTTCAAGGTGTTCCACCTCAGCAGCCCAATGTCGCAACTCAGCCTGTGAAATCTCCACAGTCCAATGCAGTTCAAGGTGTTACACCTCAGCAGCCCAATGTCGCAACTCAGCCTGTGCAACCTCAGCGGTCTAATTCAGTGTCCCAGGGCACTAGCCCCCAGCAGGCCAATGTTGTCACACAGCCTGTTCAACCTCAACAATCCAACGTAGCGTCTCAGGGTAGTCTCCCGCAACAGTCTAATTCTTTGGCGCAGTCTCAATCTCAATCATCCAATGGAATGAACCAAGTTGCTTCTCTTCTACAAACAAATGCTATGCAGCAGACATCACAACCTTCAGAATCTAGCTATAGTGGAGCTCTTCAAGCTCAAAGGCCAGTACTTCAAAGTGACGTTGCACAACCTGGAATGGTTCCTCAACCGTTCTCTCCTTCGAACTCCAATAGTGAGAGTCAACAAGGTATCACGACCACCCAGTCTGATGGCGGAATGGCTAAGAATGTAGGTTCCTTAGTCCAGGGGCCTCCCGAGACTAATCCTCAACAACAAATACCCGCTGATAGTCAGCCCTCGTCAACCGTTGATCTTTCAGGACACCCTGAACCACAACAGATGTTGACACAGACTACAGCCGTACGACCTTCCCAATTACATTCCAATGAACAACCAGTGGCGCCTGCAATAAAACCAATCTCGCCTGTATTAAAAGTTCAACAACTTGATCTGGATATTCCTCCAGGCAAGTCACCACTGGCCCGACCGTTTTTCCGGTCACAAGAACATTTTCCAGGTACACTATTAAGTAACATTCTTTTAGTTTAAAATGCTTTGATTTTTTGCTGGTGAAACTAAGAAAAAAGTAGGAAGGCCACTCCTTTGGATGCACATCGTTTCTAAGTAAGTCACAAGTAATAACAGGTTTATCTACGTTTTCATCATACAGTTCAAGTACCACCAAGCCAGAAGTTATTTCGAACAAGGAAGAAACAGCACAGAAAGGGAAAGCTAAAAGCTCATTCAACAAACGCAAACGCAAGCGCCTTGGATGCAAAGCAAAAGAATTCAGAGAGGATAACAACCCCTCGCAAAAATCACAGCAAAATCAAAGACGGGAAGATTCGGACAAAGAGCCGGAATAAGACAATTGATAGAGACATGAAAAAGAGAGTCAGTGATACCTCAAAGAATATAAAAAAAGGTTATTTATTCTGAAAAGAAAAAGAAGAAAAAGGTAATCAGAGCATCATGTTCTCTTAAGTTGATGGAGTCAGGGGAATTCATAGAGCATGACAACTGAAGATTTAACTGCTATTGCGTAAAAAAAGGGAAAAACACTCATGCAGAGATTTAGATCCAACGGCAAACGAAATTTGTTCTTTACTCGAAACACTTTTCCTGCCTTAAATTAAGCAATAATTGTCGATCAGGTTCGAAAAAGAAGGAATACACCAGAAAATGACTGAGTCTCCGTGTCCATACAACACGAGAATCTAAATCGAGCTATAAATAAGTTAAAACGTAAAAGGCATTAGCGACAGACACAGGTGGAATTGAAGTAATGAAGGATAGAAATGGTAAAATGACAATTAAATGCAAAAACCACTATAAAATGGTAGATACATGGAGACATTCCAACTGCAGAACTAGAATATCTTTTCTTGGAAGACGATCGCATAATGAACCGAAAACGTTGTTTGCAGCGTGAATTGCGCCCGGCTGAATTGACAATGCCCGACCTCCTTTAGTCTCTTTTTGAAAAAACTTCTCAGTTTAAACTTATTCTTAGGGCAGAGTTAATGGACCCTTGGTATCTTTTTCAAGACGAGATTAAGTGCAAAGTCTTCTTTAAGTAAGTAAGTAAGTAAGTAAGTAAGTAAGTAAGTAAGTAAGTAAGTAAGTAAGTAGGTATAAGTAAGTTGAGTGAGTACGATCTTGAATTTTTTATGAATTCTTAATTATAACTTTCTCATCAACATATTGTAAAGTTACACGTTTGTTGTTTCTGATTTTATTAAAGACATATTGATTGATTAAAGGCAGACTTCGTGTCGGATAGAGAGAGTTTCAATCGAGTGTCGTAAAACCTAAACCAAAGGAGTTACTTTGGCCAATCAAAAAGGAAGGAGAGTCACTGAGTGAAGTAATGCAAAACCAAAGCAATTCACTAATTACTTTCGACACTCAATTGAAAACCGCTCTATTAAAATAGACCTTGCATTTAATTACTTGCATTTCTGAACATCAGTGACTTTTTCCGAATTTATTTGTTTTTTTTTTTTAATTGCGAAGAAAGATAAACATGAAAAAATTACGATTACACTAGAAGATATAAAATGATTAACGATATAAAATGAACTAAACATTGGAGGAAGATTAAGCTATGAATCTTCTAGTAATATATCAAAATTTGTAACATTATAAAGTTCCTTATATACAGTGAATTTAATTGAAGAGGCGTCTATTAAAGTTCTAACTAGCACATATGGTTCGTCAGTTCCCTTCTAGTCTTCCCCAATGCATTGTTGTATTATGTACTTGATTTTTATTAATGTGATTATTATTATTAATATTATTTTTATTTTGTAATGTATATAACTTTTTTTAAAATGTAATTGCAGTGAAAATGGAAAAGTCGTGCTTGCGCTCACGGAGAACTCGTCTCCTCTTTGGAGGTAGCAAATCATAAAGTATATGATCATCACTGATTACGTTCCCTAAGGAGCTTAGAGTCCCCGTCTTTAAATAAGTCAAGTGCAGTTGCTTTCTTTGTGGTGAAGCCAAACCTGTAGGCCCTCTTGAGAAACCTTTTGATTCTGTCTGGATATGGTAAGCTGCAGCCCATGCAAACGTCAATCCCATACAAGAATACGGACATGATGAGCGAGTTAACAAATTATTGAGTTGACCTTTAGGATATCCATAGGATTTGCATACCCTAAGAATGTACATTCGACTTGCTGGCTTTGGATAGCATATTGTCTATATGGATGTCCCAGTTCGTAGCATATTCCTGAAACATGATTCCCAATAGTTTTAACCACGATTTCCGTCTTTTTTCCTGGTAATTCTGGAGGGGATAACTTTGTAGTTTTGCCGTGCATGCACATTTCCCATGTTTTGGTAAAATTGAGAGACATCTTGTTTATATGCACCCACTTCTTCATGTTCTCAACCTCGGTGGCCGCAGTATCTGTGCTCTGCCTAACAGGAAGACATATTGTAATGTCGTCAGCATACTTCACTAGGAAATTGCTCATTGAAGAAACAGCTGCAATATCATTTACCATAAGAGAAAATGGAAAGGGTCCTAATACGGTGCCTTGAGGAATACCCCTTTCAAATGACATCACTCCTGTCTCGGAATACAGATAATTATTAAATTCTCAACCTCGGATAATGCATTTCGCGTGCTCTGATTGGCTCACTCAATCTCGGTTTTCAGCTCACATACCTTAGTTTGACCTTATATGGTAAATGATTGCGTTAAGCGTTGCTAAACTAAAAATTTTTTCGCCGGAGAGCGAAATTTCTCTTTGAATAAAGCCATAAAAGAAAAAAAAAATTGTGGAAAGTTTGGATCAATTCCGACGTTTAGAAGTACGCGAAAAGGCAAGAAATGTTTTTGTGATGAGCCTACGTCGGTCTGACCACAAGGTATTACACAACATCGCATCTTCATCAAGTTTTTCGATTTCGCTCGGGTTTTCTTCTCGCTTCCTTCGCTCGTAATTCTTACTTCCAAGGAATTTAATAAAACAAATATTCCATTCGCGCTTGTTGGATATGAGACTGGTATAGCTTCTCCTCAAGTAATCCTAATCTTAGCATTCCCTACCTATTTCCAACAAAATGAATAAGCTTTGGGTAAAGGGAAGCAGTTAATCTTTAGTTAAAAAGTAACATTTGGGAGACACTTTGTGACGTCAATTGTCTGTATTCCGAGACACGAGTGATGTTGAAGTTGGGGAAAAGATCAAGGGGACACCTTGTGATGCTTACTTAATAGTAAATTCTTGGAACCGGAATGAAGGCGCAAATGGAAGATGGCTACCTGTGAGAAACGGTGATCTGATCCAAACGGCGCAGGTTCAATCCCTAACACGGTCAGAATTTTTTTGTCCTTGCCCGACTATTTCCACGACCATAGTGACCCTGAATGCTCAGATAGATGACCTCGATCGGATAAAGATAGGGCTTACAATAACCGTAATACATAGTGGGTACTTTTCATTCGACTTTTTGGCGAATGAAATAGCATTTTCCGGTTGGCCCGCAGCTCGAAACCAATCACATCAACGAGTATTGTCGCGAAACGTAAACAGTAATTTCGCGCTAGGAGGAATGAACCAATGGGACGCTATTTTCCGGTTGTGTCGGCGTTTCTGGAACTTCAGGACCACTTCAATCTATCTTCGTGATTTAGTCCTATTTATGGTCCCAGCAATAGCGTTTATCTCTACTTTTCTGTGATTTTGTAATTTGACTCTCTAACGTAACTACTCGCATGTAAAAGCTGGTACAGCGTCCGTTTTTAAAGAGCATTGGATTTTTTGTCTTTTCGTCTTCATCTTTTCTTGCGTTCTCAACCTTTGGCTCAAGCGGGGCAGATATGTAAGTAGGCGTGTCCATTTGTTTTATCTCGTTTTGGTAGGTTTTTCTTCAACTCAGTGACAGTTCCTCTTTTAGGACCACCATTCAATAATGCAAAGGTGGAATCAACCATCTTTCGTTGGGTGCATGCTTCCAGTGGGAACGCCCTTTGTCTTTCTTAGAAGCTAGCGCGGCCTTTCAAGTCGACCATTTGAAGAGAGGTAACAAAGGCCGCTTTTGATGTTCAAGAGCTTTTAAGAGCAATCATGATAACTCTCCTCGGTTAAGGTGTTATTTTGGAACTCGTCCCAGTAGTTTCGCGGAAAATGATCATTTTGAAGCCGAAATTGCCCCTTTGCCACCTTTTATCATCGTGTTGCAAAGAAACGAGCACGGTGACCCCACCCCCCCCCCCATTTTTAATGGTTTTATTAACTCGTAATAGGTACACGGAAAACATATTTTAAGGAGAAAAAAGTTGGATAGTAGAAGTATTTACAAATAAATGACGTGAAACTGCATTTGGAGTCCGACACTGAGAGCAAGGTGATGACTGTAGCGGTCCAATTTGCTTTCATTTCTTTGCAAAATCGAGCAATTTGAAATCACTTTTCTTAAAGATTATAGCCCGGACAAACAAGTAGGTTCAAGTTTTCAGTAAAATTCAGTAGCTTTTGTTACATATCAACAATTTTTCCGGTTGATCTAGTTTCGAACGCTTCTCGCGTAATTCGTTAAAAAACACTTAGAATAAAGGGCATACAGCACGAAAACAAGCACGGGTGACCCCATCTTTTTATTCCATTTTTTTATGTCCTGTGTATGAATATCAATTGTGCCAAGTTTGATAAAAATCTGGATAGTACGTCATTTTCAGGGGAATTACCTTAACTAAGTTTTCACTGTTATCATAAATTGTCCAAATTGTGATTGTTTATGTCATTCTAGTCGCCTTTACCAGTCAAGAGCAAATTAGAGTGTGACGCCTCGCTTTGCCTAGTTGTTTTGCTATCATTTTAGCTCAATTTGGATAGCCCTTCGAATTCTCTATTGCTATTTCGCTTTGAGATTGTTCAACTTGCCGCAAAAGATCACCGTTAACCTTAATATGAAGATTTTTCGATCATCCCAGTTGTGAACGTTCATTATGAACGTCCATTTAAGCAGAAATCGAAGGCGTGTGAATTTCAGGCTTAACGAGGAGCCCGCCCTTTGTTATGCCGGCGCTGTACTTTACCAATTGAGCTCTCAAGGGGAGCCAACTGGGAAGTGGTCATTTTGTGAGCTCTTCGGAGACTAGTTGCTTAAGCCTGGTTTTCAAGTTACGCAAGCACAAATGCAAGCATAAGTAGCTTATGCTAGTGAAAACAAACGTCGACACAAGCATCAAAATCAACCACAGCATCCTCCATTTTGTTCAAACACTCAGACACGGGGAATCTGGAAAGAGTGCTTTAATTGGCCTGACGTAGCAAATTTCCTTGATCTTTCGCTGAATTTCTTTTCCAAGTGAATGCAAACATAAGTGCAAGCACAAGGAAAAGGAAAAAAAAAAACCATCTTTGTGCTTGTTGTTGCGTCAACCCCGTTTTCACGTTGAAATACACGCTCTTATGCTTGCGCCTTGTGCTTGCGTCGCCATTGAAAACCAGGATTTAGGGAAGGGTTAAGTCAGACTCCTAGGCAGGATTCGAACCTACCCATTGAGAAATTAGAACTCCTGGGGAGATAGGTCGTTCGCCTATCCTGCTATTTATATTTACCGGGAACTAAAACACTTGTAGAATCAATACGACCACTGTATCTGGGAAACGAGTGGCGTCTTGAGTAACGACGTCACGATTACCCGCTTTTTTCCCCCCCTTTTTTTGTTTGTATTAATACTCAGCATTTATATTAAGGTCTGCTTTTCACTATCTACCATGTATATTTATTGTCTATGTAATAAAAAATAAAGTAAATTACACGTTTGTTAAGGATATAGAGAAGAGAAGACAAGAGAAGAGAAAAGAAGAGAAGAGAAAAGAAGAGAAGAGAAGAGAAGAGAAGAGAAGAGAAGAGAAGAGAAGAGAAGAGAAGAGAAGAGAAGAGAAGAGAAGAGAAGAGAAGAGAAGAGAAGAGAAGAGAAGAGAAGACAAGACAAGGCAAGATAAGACAAGACAAGAGAAGACAAGACAAGAGGCCGAAGGCTCCTTTTTCATTAGCTTCTGCCGCAACTCACGGCAGGGGTGGGCGTCACTCCTTTCCCGTTGCATACGCAACTCAGTTGTCCCCAGTAATACTGGTACTCATTTTACCCACCACAAACGGATGGAAAGCTGAGTGAACTTTTCGAAGATATAAATATTTTTCTCGTGACAAGAACAATATCCCTCTCGTTGCCTGAACTCATTCGTGAGATATTGATGTTACATTTCTATAGGTTTCTCAGACCTGTCTCCCTTCCCACATTTCAACTATTTCAGAATACATTGCAGAATCTCGTCAATCATCAGAAACGCCCAGGCAATGACTGCGTTGTTTATCACTTAAGCACGCGCGTTTTTGAGACGCGGACGGCAACCGGAAGAGCGCTGTTTTCCCTTTTAACTTGTCTTTACCCAACCACATTTACATTGCTAAGTATCTTTTCTCCATTTAAGATGATTAGTATAAAAATCTGGGATACACCACTGCCCTGACACGCAAAATGTTCTCTTTCGGTTGCCGTCCGCGTCTCAAAAAAGCGCATGCTTAAGCTCCCCACTGGCTTGGCTGAGCAGTGGAGAGCAATCGAAGAATTGTGCCCCTTCTAGAGAAAAATAAGTTTTACTTTCAGCGAATAGATGAGACATCCTTGACTCCCACTTTTATCACTTGTGGCAATTACCTTTTGTCTTAGCGCCTTTGTCTCAGGCTAATTGACCTTACGCTCCTTTTCAGGTTGCGTAAAATTATTTTACTATTAGATAATAGATGGAAATATATCCGCGTATAAAAAATGGCTCAAATTCTCGTAATAATCAGACTAATAATTATCAATAATTTTTCTCAACTTGGTCAGTTCGATTAAGCAATCTAATGTTCAGTCGTATGTTATGACAAGCATTGAATTTCCTTTCTGCGGTGAACTTGACCAAAGCTTACTTAGACTCAAAAAATTTGCTTGTGGCTCGTGTGTGTGTTGTCGTTGAATTATTAAACATTTTAGTCATGAACCAGGTAGTCATTGCTTCGGTTCAAAGACTTTCATCGATCGGTGTTTTGACTACAAGAAGCTTGTTTTGGTCACCAAAACGCAGAAATCAGGTGAGTTATTGAGAATTTTCGGTAGATCAATAACTCAATCGAAATTCGTGGCTAAGTAAATGACCCATGAAGTAAAAAATAAATAATGTCTGAAAAAACAGGGACGTATCAGAGATTAACGTCTTGCTTCGGTCACTGGTTTGGCGTTGTGTTCACTGGCCCTACAGTAAACAAAGATGATTCCTTATACTAAACGAGTCCTTTTAAAGCTTGTTGATTGGATAAGTAAACCTTCGTTAAAATTTTAGGTTTGAAAGACATGCCATACGGTAAAGAAGGTAGGGGCATAGATAGACGAGTACCACTTTCATCATCAGCTCGAAACAATATCTTATATATATATATATATGTTTTGGTTCAAGCTACAATTGTTTACTAATTCCATTTAAGAATTAACAGGTAGACACTTGTAAAGGTATCTCATTTGGAAAATGGACTTTTATTTTAGTTGGCTCACGGAGTGGGTAAATATTTGATAATTTGTACTGACTTACATATAAAACTGTAAAATGTGGGTTTATCTGTTCCATTTTCTTATAGTGTCCAATCAGAATGCCACTTCCTTCAAAACTAGTCAATAACCAGTCTTGCCTCAAACGATTAAAGCCAAAACTGTTATTTCTGTTAAGGGAACTCTTTTTGGTTCGCAGTGGAAGAAATGCTACACTTTAAGCTTCTAACCAAAATTTTGAGGCCAGGACATAAGTTGCTGTACTGATCCATGGAAGCAACTCAAACTCGATAATGGGCACTTCTGTAGTTCAGTACAAAGCTTTCAAAGATTGCATTGAGCAACATTGGAGTGAGAGAAAAAAATTTTCCTTTCAATCTCTTTCTTATTGCTACAATTCACGATAGAGGAAAAGCTATCATATCTAAAAGAAATTTCATTAACTATAAAATGCACAACTAACGCCACGAAAACTTTTCCGGCACTAACCAGGCAAGAGAAGTACTATTCATTGTTCATTGACGAAATATCATGGATCCCACATTCAAATTCATTACAAAATATCAATTCTCCAACGAGAAAAAAAAAAAGGTAATAATTTCACACAACAGACCGTCGTTTCGTGTGGTCTGCAATAGGATCATATACACGAATGACTTCGATTTCTCGCAAGAGTGCGGATGACGTCTCTATTAGGTTACCATTGAATTAAAGAATCATAGAACCCTCTCAAGGGTCCATCGAAACGTGATTTCGTAGGTGATAGGATAGCGGAGCTGCTACAAGGCCTTCAGGTATGTAAGAGTCATAGATTCCTGTAAAGAATAGTGTAGAAAAAATGCTAAGGTTAGTCAAATAATGAATTTGAAAGTTCATTCGAGGGATTCTTCCATTCGTAATGGCAGTACATTTATTTACTTAACCAATATATATTGTGAGATATGATGTCGCAGCTCATAATTCAGTTAGTGGTAACCGGCAAAAAATGCTAACAACGGGCTTTGATATTAAATAAAGAGTCACAGAAAGAAATATATGCTTTATCTGCTCTTCAAAGATACCGTCAAGTCGTATCTTGCAACAAGTTCATTTTATGAATCCAAAATTGACCTCACCTGTTTAAATCAGCTGAGACTTTGGACTATGCGAGGATCAGGCATCCCATTTCTTAACTATTGATTGTTAGATTATTATGTCTTTTTGATCGAATTAAGGAACTCACTAAAAGAATCAAAAGCCATAACTGAATTGATATAGGTTTACAAGCGAAAGGTGGTTAATATGTTTTCTTGTTACCCGCCTAAGGTCAATTGTACCAGAAACGTTCTTCACTCGTTTAGCAAACATTATTCCTCACTTAATAATTGTAATCTCGAAGCGAAAATTCAAGCCATCTTCGAGAGTAAATATTATAAGGTAGCCTTTACCCTTTAAAAATCTTCCATTTTGTCGCACTCGTGAATTCTTGGAAAACCATTTCAATGGCAAATGAACCAACTGTTCTAGACGATTTTTAAACTACGTAATATAGAGGTTGTTAAGATTTCTTTTGGAAGCCTTTAAGATCAGTAAAAGATGCAAACAAATCCGACTTCTATTTACAGAACTAGAAAAATGTGGAAGATTTTTCCAGGAAGCCAGCGGCATGTCACTCTTTCGGCAATACGTACTTCAGGATTATTTGCCTGTCTCTTGGGGCCATTGGATATACTTGTCTGTTACGGTCCCAAGTGTGCAGCCCAAGATTACTTAATCCTAATCTAGTAATACTGAAAGAGGTACTTTATGAGAATGACTATATTCGTAGAGTTTTCAAACAGTGTCACAGAGGACAAAATGATGGTAGTATGTGGGAGGTGAAAACTGCAGAAAAGTCTTCTGGAACAACTTGTAGAGAACCCTCGAATAGACCTTTTTGTTTTCCCATTTCAGACCACGAGACGTTTCTCTGGGGAACAGGTACTTTCGTTTTTCATACGTTGTGCGTACATATGCACGTGCATAAGATGACATTATCTGGTGTAGACTGTTCCCTATA
>NC_090894.1:29027437-29037437 GCF_036669925.1 Montipora capricornis
CCACGAGCCGATAGACTACTTTGATAATGTTATGACGAAATTCATTGTCAATAATAGGACAGACGCATGAAAAACTGACATCCATTTGTTTTTTACAATAACAAAAAGGCAGAGGGGCCAAAATAAAGGCAAAACAAAAGAAGAACGTGGGACAAAAATGCTAGAAACTTCAATCTGACTCGAGCAATATCGCGTCATTATCGCATAAATTATAAATTTATGTGTGACAATAAAAATTAGACAATGAGCTCGCGAGAATTTTGCAGTCATTGTAAAAGTAGTATTTGGTGTGCCGGAGCCGAAGGAACTGCACTCGAGTTTTAAAATATGGCGTTGCTTTTGGAAGTAATTGTGAAATCATCGATAATTACGAGTTTTGCACGACTCTCCAAGGGTCCACGATTGTAGAAGTCCCCGGTTTGCTTCATGGTAACCTCAATGTTTATTCCGAATTTTCTCTCAGTCATCCTTGTTAGTAACGAAAGCCTTGCGAAGTGAAATCAATTTGAGCCCGATATTCCAAATAACCTCTAAGGATAGTTGCTTTAAAAAGTATTAGCTTTATTAGGAAATTATGTGCTCAGTTTTTTATGCCTATCACCAAAAGGAAAAGGCTTTAAATTGGGTAGATGACTATATTTAGCAAGTTATTGAAACTTTTAAAGTCGATTTGTTCATAACAAGATGTTAGCGAATAGTGGATATTTACCCAGTGAGAAGCGGCACTGTTTATCGATACACAGGGGCGTAGCAAGGATTTTTCAAAGCGACGGTCACACTTTGTCAAACAGAGGGTAATCACCAGATTGTCGCGTTTTCGACACGTCAATATTGTAGATTGTTTGCTTAAAAAAGGGCTTACAAAGGTGGGCGTGGTTACGGGCACCCCAGGACCTCCTTGATAAAATTTGCTCAACCGAATCGCAAGGGCAAGCCATAATGTTGTTTTCCTCCGATCCTCCAATCAATGCGCTGAAAGAACTATTCACTTGCGTGGTATAAACTAGTCAACTTTATATGAGACAGTTTAAACAATGACGTTAGCAAGATAACCAAAATACCGGTTAAATAAAGTATTGAACCACAGAGCTTCGAGAGAACCTTCGAACCTTCGGCTTATATATTGACGCCAAATTCAGACTTGACTGAACTACTGACGGTAGATAACGTGGTGTTTCCGGCCGACAGTAGGAAAGGCAGACATTCTATACCTACTTTACAATATACACGAGAGAGTGATTCAGGAAGGAATATATGGCATCTCGCGACTCCTTTCCAAAGTGCCGTTCTGACCTCATTTCGTAAATTTGGCATAAACATGTCTGTCTCCAAAGTTAGTGTTATGTGATAGATTTAACCATATTTAGCTAACATGAAAGAGACATAACATCTTTTGGGGGAATCCCGCTCAGTTGTAGTCCGGTTTTTCTTGGCTAATCTCTCGCATAAACACTTTCGGAACACCACACTTGTACTGAAGTATCGAATAACTTATACCGGGTATATGAACGTTCGAACCTCTACAATCTGTTAGTTATTTGTTTTTTCCTGTTTCAGATCAGCGAGGAATTTTTCTGAATTTTGAAGGCTTATATCAGCCACGGGCTTCCACCCTTACGAAAGTACAAGAGATTGAACTACCTGTATTTTCTTCCTCGTGCAATTACACAGAAAAAGACGACGACTTTTCAGGGAACAAGTCTTTTCTTCTTTTTCCAATAGACGGAGTAAAACATCGGAGGAGCTCGGAGACATACTCACTTAGCACTGATTCAGCCACCGTACACGTCACTTTTTTACTGTTCAATAACGTAGCTTTGGAAAATTAGTAATTCGTTATTTGCTTATTGTTAAAAGTTAACCGTATTGTATTCTATCTTCATATCTTACTTGGATTTTCAAGTTTTTCTACCTTCTTTTGTGAAGTGTAAAATCGTAAAATCTACGTCGTGCTTAGGATTTTTTGTCTTTTATTCACAACACGTGAAGAGATAAAAAACGAACCAGAAGCACTTTCCCATGATCTAATCTCACAATAGTGCACAGATTCGGTTTGATTCTTTCATTGTATACACACCATTTAGAGTAACACTTCCGAATGACTTTAGCCTGGTTTACATTACAAAAAATGACATCCAAAACGCAGACGATTTGTATTCTACTTAAGTTGAATAACAAAGATTCATTAGAAAGCCTTCCCCTTTCCTTAAGTGAATCGCCGCCTATCAAATCAAATCAATGAATCAGACAATAAATCGCTTATTGAAACTTGGCCTTGCAGCCATTCAAGTGAATTCAGTTACTTCTATGAGTTACACAACTTAACTATCAAAATTAAGTACAGAAATATGGGAAAAAACATACCCAAGCATTGATCTAATGCAAGCACACAAAAATAAATCAAAGAAGAGCAGGGACATCAAGAGATAGATTCGCTGAGGCCTAGTTTATACGTCGCGCTATCGTTGAATTTAATTCCAATTAAATTCGCCCTTCCGTCGACATTAATTGTACCGTGGTTTTACGCGTCGAAATTAATGGGTCGAATTATGGTCGAATTTATTTCTCAGCCGGAATGCAATATACCTGGTCAGAGGTATAATTAATAATGTACGAAAATAACGTATGCATTTCATTCGACGCGACGCTGGTGCGACGGACAAACTGATGACGCTTTAAAGATATTTTATCCTTAAGACGGATAAAGCGTCTAGGACTAATTTAATTTAACAGACGAACTGAACTCGTTTTAGACGTCGCTTTATTGTCGAATTTATTTTAAAGCAGGACCTGGAATTAAATTCGTCTGAATTAAATTCGACGATAGTGCGACGTATAAACTAGGCCTAAGCTTCGCTTCATTCGTCTTTCACATCACAGGAATGTAGAATACTCAATAAATGAAGACTAAAGGACTAAATGGTGCTTCGAATGGTCTTTACTAAAACGCTCGCTCGTGAGTACTCAACATAAACCATAATGTTATACCCAATCTAATTTACATAATCATCATAATTTATGCAGGACACTACAAGGAACATTACAACTTACCAGTCCTTCGCGTTTGAGTTACTCTTTTTTCGCTCATGTTCTTCGTTCCCAGGGTTCAGAGTTTACTTACTGAATATTGCATCATCTATAACAGAACATTCACAAAACGCGGAATAACGATATTGTCACGCACGTTCCGCCGATTCTATACAGGACGGCTACGAAACTAGGTAAATGAAACCGTTTCTAAACGTTAAATGTCCAATAAGTTCAGCTTCCAACACCTTGTACTGAATTGGATTTCCATGGAACGAACTGTGAGCCGTCCAACTTGACAACGTGCTTGCGGCAATGTTACAGTATTTTATAAAGACCTCACACAAGCCGGATTATGGAGTAATTTTCGGCATATGTATTTGATGGCATAAATATTGCACAAATCATCATCATCCTTCGGCAATGACCGGGATGTTCATCAAAGAATATTGCACAAATAATAATTCACATCACTCGTGATTGAAGAGACGATAGTAAAATGCATACAGAATTATAGATTCTATTTTTATCCTCCCTAACGCCCCTCAATAAGGCAGTGACAGCGTTATCGAATAAAAGGTCCGGCTGTTCTCAGAGAGAAGCAACTTACGGACGCATAATCATAAATTGTAATATTTGATCACACAAACCACTCATCGTGTATGCTAAGTTCGCTGACGTTTGTAATCTGAAGGGAAAGGATTAAATCCCGCCAGATCCAGCAAAACCCAGTCCCAATCAATGGGCTCATATTCAACACTAACTGTTGCGTTCCTAGTAGTCATAGAAATCCCAAATTTGAAATCTCAACGGTTGTCGCCAGCAGGTACCTTCCGAAAAAGACATGGAACAAAACACTGCATCAATATCTTCCCTGTGTTTGATGTCTTTCAATTTGATCAACTTAGAACCTCACGATCATGTCAGCCTGGAATATCGCCCAAAATTCCCGATTTCAAGCACTTCGGAATGAACATTGGCAATGAAATAAACTGCGGGAGTGAAGATGAAGGAAGACGAAGAAAACATGGATGGCTGCATATATAGATTGACTTGCTGTTCATTTCATTTTTCGCCTGTGGAGATTAGGTCGCCCTTGAGTTCAGCACCTAACACTATGCATCCTGGGTTTCTTTTTTCATTCACTTTCAAGCGTGTATGCCTTTTACGAATAAACCAAAACTCACTGGAGGGTTTCGCCCTTTATACTGACCAAAGAACCTTTAACTTTGTCTTGAAATGATGCTTCACAACAAGCTAAAATTCCGGCAACAAATGCGTCCCCTGATTAAAGCCTCCTTATGAGGCGAACAATAATTACAGATTTAAAGACGCTATAAAACTAAGTTTTATGCAAATGGTTGTAAAGGTGGTGTTATTTGGTGAGAAATGTTCATTAAATGTACCTTCAAAAACTTAAAAACCCATACAAATCATGACAGTGACGTCCCCTTCGTATTCACGTCATGCACCAGACTGGAAGACGAATGTTTTATTTTGAATTCTTACTCAAAACTTAAATGGTCTATTTCCTTTTATTAAAAACTGGATCATTGGATAATGCCATTCGAGAGTTTTGATTGGCTAAGCCATCATGGGTTATGAACCATTATACCATGATCTACAAACACGGCAAGCATATGCGTGATTTTTTGGGCCTTTTTATTTTTATTGTAGTCTAGTTTTCTATATTTTGGGGGTGTTTTTAATAAAATAATTATTCCACTCGCGCTTGTTGGATATGAGATGATTATAGCCAACTCGGCGCTACGCCCCTCGTTGGCTATCTATCATCTCATATCCAACGCGTGCTCATGGAATAATTGTTAATTATCCAGGTCTGCACCTGGAATAGCTTTTAGAATCAACATAAAGTTCATTGATTGTTCAGGGTTATCGAAAAATACTACGCTCTGTATTACATGATAGATGTGCGCCGGAAAAAGATCACTGTCAGCCATCCGTAGTGATTCCCTATATAGGCAAAGAGTTTGTATGTCACACTGTGCGTGTTTCTCTTTGGTAGCATCTGCCAAATCTTTTACGCCAGAGAAAACACATCTATTCATTCACTAAGACGTGGATTTCAATGTTCGGGAATAATGATTTGAAACACAGATTTCAGGGTAAGACTGGTTGTCGGCTCGAAGTAAGATGTCAATTGTTTATTTCGTTCAAGTGTTTCAGATACTGAGAAGACAAACTGTTGAAGGCAAATCAATACCACTGGATGTATCTCGAAGGAAGAGCACTGAATTGATGTATAATGGGTTTAAGGTTCATTGTTTTGATCTTTGTACCTGTATGTCTGTGTGTTGATCTAAAACTTAATTATAACTTGTCACTCAACACAAAAAAAGACCTTGATATAATCTTGGAGCTGAAGAGCATTCAGGAATAGCAAAGTCTTGAAGTAGCAGCACTAGTGGCAACTCACACTGGCTTATTCACTGAGACAGATTGACTAACTGAAGTTTAAGATTTTGCCTTTTGAAGCTAAGGAGAAAACAAGAGACTGAATTCTCTTAGATAATGGGAATTAATACAAACTAGAGCAAGAAGGTTTAGATTCTTGATAGATTTGCAAATCACTTTGACCAGCAAGTTACTGATACCAGCAGATATGGATACCCTGCACCATTGCGCAGAGACAACGCATTGCATGCCTTGTTCCAAAACCTGACTTCAAGAAACTGCTGGATGCCATCAATTAAACTAAGAAACAAAGGAAAGTAAAGACCCTGGTAGGTGTGGTATATCTGCTGTATCTGTAAACATACCGGTGTGAAACTCGCTTTGTTACCTTTACAAACAATCTATCAGATTTGGGAAAACGAGGAAATGACCATGCAAGACGGGAAAGATGCTAGTATCGAGCCAATCTAAGGGTGCATTCTTTTTGGAGTATCCTGACTATTCTCATTCCGGATTAGGAATAACAGAATACATGGAATATCAATTGCAAAAGAACACGTATTCTGAAACAGAATACTATTAGCGAAGGTGACCTGCGAACTATTAGGCTGATTTAGCAACAGAGCGGGAACGTTAGTGGCGACGTCGCGCGCACCAATGAGAATTTAGAATAGAGAAGAAAAGAGTGGAGTCTAGTCTATTCTGAATTCTCATTGGTGTTTTTTTTGCGCGCGCCGTCGCCACTGACGTTCCCGTTCTGTTGCTAAATCAGCCTATTGTATCTGCGCATACGCCAATTGCGTTGGTATGTGCGAGTGAAATAAGTTTCCCGAAAGTTTGGAACACGAAATGTCGAAATATGGCCATACGTACCAATATTTTGGCGGTTTTCTCGATTTTCCGGTTTCCTTCATTTGCCGGAAACCTTAAGGGGGAAGATGAAGAAGAATTTGTTTTTTCTTGTGAGTGCCTTGCGTGGTGCAAATGTGTTCTCATATGCTCTTCTTATTGATGTCGACTTAACTAATAAAAGGTTCGTGGTTTTTGCACAAACCAATTAATGCCAACGTCATTTCTTTTGTTTGTTAACACAAACTTACAGCTCTTCTTGTTCTAGCCGCGGTAAAGAAACAGAACAGAGGTGAAGCATATCCGCATCTACGTAGACATTTTGCATTGTTATTCCGTTCTAGTTTTTACAATTTTCAAGCCGCCGGCGGGCGGCCAGCCGGCCGCGTATCATTTCGCGCCAAAACTTTTCCAAAAGAACGGATATTCTGCCTATTGCGAGTGAACCGTATTCCGGTCATTCCGTTCATTCTATTATCGGGAGCAGAATGAATGTAATAGTATTCCGTTCATTCCGAAAACGGAATAGGTCGCAAAAGAACACGAATACCGTCTATTCCGTGTATTCCGTGCCTATTCCGGAATAGTACCAAAAGAACGCGCCCTAATAGAAAGGACTGTGGAAACTATCGAGTCGTCTTTCTTCTCTCACTAGCCGGAAATATCCTGTCCCGCGTACTCCTCAAAAGAGTAAATACGTTTATAACCTCCAACCTTCTGTCTGTTTCTGGGGAACAGTAGAGTGTTTAGTTCAATTCTAATTTACCGAGAAGCGTACTGGCAGTTGGGTTTTATGTAGCCACAGTAATTTGCAATTAGGATTGAAAAAGGCGAATTGTAATTGGTCCTTGCCAGCCAATCAGTTAGCTGAATTTTCGTTCCGTTTAGTTGTCAAGCTGTGAGCTGTGTTTTCAGAGAACTAAAAGTGGAATTTTCTCGGAATAACAAGGTTTTTTTTTAAAGTTTTTGTACTACCTTAGGTTGGAATACACAATGGGCTGAACGTTTTAGATAAATTTTGCTGTAATCAGTTCAGCATAATAACGTGTATTCTGGATATATTCTTTGTTTTTAAATTGTGCAGTACATGAAGAGTAGTAATACAAGTGTTACATTCAGGTCTCACGTGCGAGGACGGGGCTCTGTTTGGAAAAAGTCACATTAAGAAGTAGCAAAGATTGACAGGCCTACACAACTCCGGTTGAGACTTTTGTACCATATTTTCGGTCTTTGATCTCTTTAAAGCTTCGCGGGTACGAGCGTGTCTTTTAGAAATTTTCCCCTTTTAAAAGTTATGAGTGGTGGGTCTTTGAAAATTTGCCGTAGAGAAGGCTGGTTTTGTATCAAGTTTTGTATCAAGTAGCTTGCGTCGTGTGTGTAAACCTGCTATCGCTAGAAGAAGAATACTCTGCGTACCCGCGAGAGAATTCAGTGGTTCGAGATCAAACTTAGTTTGCAAGCTAACGTTTGTTCTATTTTTCTTTTTTATTAGGTATCATTTCTTTGGCATTCTGCAGCAAAGTAATTTAATGATACGGGATGCTGAAATAAACTTAGATAAGGTACGACGATCGACTATAAGCAATTGTTGCGCAGATTTAAGCTCCTTTCTAGGGACAAAAATTAACTTATTATAAGTAATAATGTCTATTTGCCTATAAGTACTATGTTTCCCTCATTACAATATCCCTCCAAAAACACTAAGGTAGAAGTAATTTAAAGAGAGCGATCAAAATGACTTTCTGAAGGCTGTGTTAGGCAAGCTAATAGGTGATCATTGCTAAGTCTGAAGTAAGATATAGGTTATTCGCCTTTGATGACCAAATATTCTGTATAAAAAAACAGAACAAAAGAAAAAAAAAAAAAACCCACCAATCACAGTTTTACAACTGATCATTTGATTCTGTTTTCTGAGAAGTCCGTCACAGTAACTGACGCCACAGAAACAGGTAACCTTAGATCGAACTTCATTTGTTATTGAAAGGCGCCGTAATACTGATAAACTTGACATAATCATCAATTGAAAGTAACAAAAAACTTAAATTTAAAACAAAGCAGTACTATAAATCTTACGAATTGAAAATAGATTTGACCGGTCTACCGACTTAGACTATAACCCAAGAACAAAGTAATACTCAGTAACGTCAATTGAAAATGTCATAGAGCTCACTCAAGCCAGGTGAGCATTTTGTGAGCTACTCTGCACCAGCCTGGGAATCCATTCTTTTCTCCAACACCACTGATCCACTCAACCATCCAGGGAGACACGTGATACATGGCACGAGCTGCACCCATAGCTCTGTGGGACCACTCATGAGACAGCACATCAAAGTAGCACGAGGTGTGCACATCGTTGACCAGGATACTGCCGCTGAGAGTCACCGGAGCGTAAACGCCTTTTTCATAGACGCTAATGATGGCTTGGACTGTATCAGTGGTTAGGATGTTGTTCTCTCGGACGTAGAGTGTGTCTCCTATTTCGATATCTCTGGCGGGAATGGCTCTTGCTTGTCCTTTTCGTTTCACGAAAAGAAGGTGGTCTTCGGTGATCTTCAGATTCTTGTTGGTGGCTGTTGTGATGCTGAGAAATTCTTGCAGCACCTCTGGTTGGCGGTGAATAAACGTGATGACTGGCTCCAAGCAAATCTCTCCATTGTCAATGACTTGAATGTACTCGCCACTTTGCAGGGAATCCATGGTCTTCCGAAAGCCGTTCTTGTCAACAACCTTGGCCGATTCTGGAAAACAACCACCGCTACTACTGCTGCCTTTGTCGTTCAATTTCTCGGCTGTCTCCCCCCCGGATTCTGTTGCCGCTTCTCTTGCTTGCTCTTGCAACTTTTCCTTCTTGAGATCTTCTATCTCCTTACGTTTTGAATCAAGTTGGTCATTGATTATCACCAGTTGTTCTTCCAATTTTTTTCTGTCTTCCTCTGGGATGTCAGCTTCTCCACTTAGACTAGATTTAATGCGTTTTTCTTCTCCTTCTAGCTTTTGAAGATCAATCTCAAACCCACTGGAGTCTAATGCTTTCCTGATACTTTTTTCAAGGACTTCATTGGAGGCTTTAGTGAAATGGTGGATAAATGGACTCCTTTCCTCGTTCATTTTATCGATAACCTAATTATTTGAATAAAGAAAAAAAAATATTCCACTATCATTTATTTTTAATTTTGCGTAGAAAGAAATAAACCAATTAAGGATGGCCTACTGGTTTTCCAACTAGTATCGCAAACGCAAGGGCAAATACAGCCATACATAATTTGGTAAATGGAAAACAATGTAAGCGTAAGGTAGTCCTTGGCAACTAAACATAGTTGTTTTTGCTTGTTTTCAATACTGTTTTTATGTCAGTCTCGGACTCAGAGTCTTCGCTCCCCTTGATCAGCGGTCGGGGAAAGAGCGACTCTAGAAATATCAGATCTACAAAGTCTGAAAATATCCGACTTGAAATGCACGTGCTTAGTGTTCAGCGCCATGTTGGACTTCTGTTTTACTCCTGGTCATATTAAAAAAACAAAAAACAAAAAGCAAGAACAGAATCGGGAACCTAAGGCTTCTTTCCAGTGTTGCTCGAAGTACGAGGTAGTGGAGAACACAATAAATTGCATCGCACCAATGCGCATATGTTGTTGGACGGCGACTAATGCTAACAAAACAAGTGGAATAGTACAACGAAGGGTTACGTTTTTGCAAACGGTAGCCGTGT
>NC_090894.1:29052437-29062437 GCF_036669925.1 Montipora capricornis
AAAATAACTCATGTAATTATTAACTGATGGCTGTCACAAACCTTTTTCTTTAACATGTCCCTCCAGTGTCGAACATATTTTCCTTCCTCGTCATTTCCATCCAATGAGTCCGCGTACACTTGAAGGCACTTCTCCACTCTTTTTGAATCCAAAGTAGAGATAGCAGAGCTAAAAATGCGCAGTGTCTTGGTGATCTCAGAGCTGAACTTTCTCATTTCCTCGTCTAAATCATGCTCAGTGTCTCGATACGTGGCCACAAGACCTTTCGCCAGGTAAAGATCGTCGTAGCGACTTTCTACCTCATTGATCTCGCATTCTAGCGCTCGGACATTATGGTCTTGATCCAGCGCTGGGAAAACGTTTGCTATTGATTGAAGCTCATACTGTTGGAAAGAAAAAGTTCGGATGCTCTATCAGTAAAAAAAGCAGAACTGAATAATTAGGTTTACATAGCAGTCGAACAACATAATCTTAGCAACAGTTAGGAAGATATGTTAGCGGCTTGATCACCTTCAAACTATACGTAGCTTTGAAGCTTTACTCCTGCCGTTTTCTGGCTTTACAACATCTCGCTCTACCGTCCCACTCGAGGTCCGCCACGCTTGTGAACAGCCAACTGGGTTGCTTACTGCAAGCTAATTTCGTCACCTTATTATGTTTATTTGAATTATTTGTTTCTGTATTTGCCTGACCCCACTAACCTTTGTGCTATAAATACTGCCGAGGGTAAGCAAAGGTCAAGTTGTTTATTTCTTTCTTGTCGGAAGTGTAACAAACGTGTTTCATACTTTTCACTAAATTCTTACCGGTCACTAATAAAATGATAATGGGTGGTGACTAAACCTACCTGAATGGGGACTCCCTTTCCTTCATTGATTTTTTTCAATCTTGATGGAAACTCCTGAATAAGTTTCACCAGGTCCTCCAAGTTAGTTGGGTTTTTCTCTGGCAGGTCTGTTGCATAGTACTCGATAGATAAATCGCTAGCACTATCGCATTCGGACGACAGCTTCTTCAATTGAGTTTCTAAGCCGGCATGGACCACTCCTTGAATATCAAGTCCTCCATCAAATTTACCATTCATGGTCGTTCTGTGATGTCACAAAATAAAGCGTTGTTGGGTTGGTTATTGGTTGGTCTCTAGTGGGTTTCAATGTGATGGTGTTATGTACATTTCGTGTTCACGGAAGTGGTTGTGGTGTTGATTACGATGATGGCTGTGAATACGATGTTAAGTTGTTGGTGACGGAAAACAGGGATAGCGCGATAAGGTGATAATGACGATAATAACGACACTTATATTAGCAATGATGGTGGTAGTTGCGGTGACAATGTGAGATGTACGCCGTTTGTGATAAAGACGGTAATGATTGTAATGATTGATTGTGGCGGTGGTGTTGATGACATGACGGCATGGTAATGACGTGCCTGCTTCTAAAGCTTTTACTCATATTTCATCTAATTCCTTTTTGCACTGATAGTCAGCTCATGCGAGAAATATCTAAAGATTGATGACTTTTCCCCTTGACAACATTTAAGTGGAACCCTGTCATGGAGTTAATCAAGTAAACAAGTGTAACTTTTTGATTGATTGATTGATTGATCATTCACTAAAAACGCTACATTTTCAAGTTGCGCAAAATTATCAAAGATAAGCAATTCTGACATACAATTATTGGTGCGTCACCTTCCTGTGGAAGACGATGACTTGAATTTGAGGCTTGCAATCATTTCAGCGCCATAAGTCACGCTTCTCACATAGTGAGAACCCAGGGATGGAGATTTCTCCATTTCAGGTTTAGCAGTCGTTGCTCCATCCATTGTTTCATTGACCTTGAGAAAAAAAGGGTGATAACCAAACAGTTCCAAAGAAATATGTAATAGGAGTAGTAGTAATAGTAAACTTTATTTTTAAAGTGTTATTCGTTCTAGCATTTTCACACTAATTGGTGAAACTAATTACAAAACAAGGTAAACATCGATTAAAACTCGAGAAAACTCTTGTTAAGAATCCCTAATTACCTATTGCATCCTATTGAATAACTTCTTACATCCAATTAATGGAAAAAAAAACTGAGGTAAACACTAAAAAGTATAAAAAGTACAACCTAATCTAATATCTACCTGCATCCCATATCTTCGTTAATAAACTTAATGTTAAGTCTCTGTTCCTTATACGATGTTTAAAAGCATTCAGACCGTTCGTATGACGAAAATATCCTGAAGTCATTTATAAGATCGTTATTTTTCAGAAAGCACAAATCGCTGCATCTCACCGTTGTGCATTTCATGACAGCCAAGACCTCTGTAGTTCCCTCTTCCTTCTTGGTGTTACTGATGTACTTCCCTGCTCCTTCTACTTTGAGAATGTTTGCTTTGATCTTCAAAGAAATATCTCCAGATATGTTCAGCAAGTCTCTGACATCTTCGTTTGATTTTATGATTTTGTAACGGAACGAGAATGTGTTCACGTCCTGTGTTTTGATGTGGATATCTGGCTGAAAAAGGTCCACACCCGCTCTGTTATCTTTGGCGTCATATGAACGACCAATACACAAATTAGAAAAGGCCCACGCTGGCACATTCATCAGGAAATCTACAAACCAAATTGTGAATAAAAGATTTCAAATGTAATTTATAAATGTCATTTGTAAACGACGCTGCGGCAAATGTAAAGGAAAGCGAGAGACGAACCTGTCTTACAACATAATGGCATGGACTAATTATTATACAAACAATTTTCCTCGTCCAAAAAGAATGTTTCTCTCATTGTCAACGAATCTACTTATTAAGAGGCTGGTCTCTTTTCTAAGAATAATGTGACAAATTGGAGACACAAACCGACAAAAAAGATAGAGATTCCTCAATTCTATCGTTTATGTTAACATTTCTTCGAAAGCCGGTTTTAGTATTTCTCATTCTGATGTTGACATTAAACCATGTTCAGGCAAAAACTTGCAGTGCTGAGTTCTCTGTCGGGTTTTTGTTAAGCCTAACTTACTTGGAGTGGGCAAGATCTCTCTCGGTTTCCGTTTTCATAAGCTCATATAAATGCAAGACTAGTTCCAAGAAAGCCGGAAACTTTTATTCATTCGATGTTGACATGACAAAACCTATCGATAGTGATGAATTTGCAGTTTGGGTGACCGTGATTGCCAAAGAACCTTTGCCAGTCAATAGATTGCGGTATGCTAATCGTAACTGCATTTCTGTGGACAATTCGTGTATGAAAATCGGATTGCATGAACACGGTTCAAAAAGGTAGACGAGGTAACACACAATCATTTTGGTAAAGTTCAGCTTTGGGTACAAGATCACACTTTACTGAATTAATCGATTGAATGGCTTTCGCTTTACGGTGTGCATTAAATAAATACACCTCATATTATGAGATCACGTTATTCTGAAACTTAACTGTAATGGATTGAGTATACCTATATCATCCAGCCCGAGGAATTCGGGTTATATTTGTTTTCTATGTCGATACGATCACGCCTTTTGCCAGTAGCATAGATTCTGAGAATATGGCACTGAATATGGCTAGATTATTATCCTGGGGCCGGTTCCTGGAAGGAGGAATAAATTACACCAAGTATAACAGTTATTCCACGGATAAATCTGCTATTCTAACAGAACAGAATTCATTCCGGAAATATGGGTATTCATGGAATAAGGCACATTTATCCCTGGAATAGAGTTATTACATCTTTCAGGAACTGGCCCCTGGTGCCGGTTCCTGAAGGGTGTAATAACTCTATTCCAGGGATAAACGTGCCTTATTCCGGCACATTTATCACTGGAATAGAGTCATTACACCTTTCAGGAACCGGCCCCAGGTCAATAAATTATTAATTCTTGTGATCTCATCCATGATAATCGATAACAGATAAATTGCATAGCTGTAGCTGTTGCTAGCCAAAATGCATTATATAATATCTTTTATAGGGCTCTTTTAACGTTTTCCTTCGTAAAGTTACTATTCTTTTAATTCTATACTGTATTATTGGTCATTTTAATGCGTAAATGATTCGAAGTCAAAGCAAATCTTTAGAGTCAAAGCGTGTCATGATCACGTTCGCTTCTTATAAAGCTGGAGGCGAGGAAACCGGTGATTCAAGATCATTTTGATTCGAATGATACTTGCAGCAACCGAAATAATTAGTGTAGATTCATTTAGTTTCTAAAACGTCAAGGAAATGCCATGCTAGTAACGTTATGGATCCCATGAAAACTGAAGTTACAAACATTAGTTACAATCAGACAAGAAAGGCCAAGTAGCAAGCAAATCTATTGACTGCTGAATAAAACAGGAGAATCATAACACTCGATGGATGCATTCTCTGTCTTACCTTTGAGTTAAGCGGGCCAGTAGCGAGACTTTCAACTTGTTAAAGTGATCTCGAGTCATGCACAATCTCGCTGGGGCTTCTGCCTTAGTTGACAAACTGGGAGTGGCGGCAAGGAAAGCTCAACAACCTTCCACAGCTATAACCTAGCAACATTGACAGAAAAACACCGAGAAGGAGCAAATTGACCAATGGTGAGTCCCCCAATTCTGTAGCAATTGTTTGTTAAATGTTCAATAATTAATTTTGTCTTTTACCCAGTCTTATTGGGGGTTGCCCCACCCAAAACTTTGCTTTACAAGACTGAACCTAAAGGCGAGATGTTTGTTCGATGAAGTACGATTCCGTTATTTATTGTTGAATTATTTCTTCGAGGCAGCTTTCAGGTACGCTATTTGCTAATAGTGATGTGTTGTAGTCCAACAGTCCTCTTGATGGAAAACTAAGGGCATTCGTGATCACACTCAAACTTCCGGCTTTACTTTCACTTCGTTTGTCTCATATTATTTGTGGTGCTGCATCTCATTGGGCTCTCACTCTTGACCATAATTCGCCGAAATTTACGGCGTGAAAGGTAGAAAATATAATCGCTTAAACCTGCAGGCAGTTTTCAAAATATAATACAAGAAATATGGTTGGATTTGCTTAGAGCTTTGGGCTCTAGCACGGTCTACTACTCCCCGAGTGACCACTACTTTCGAACGTGAAACAAGTCTTCAAAATTCCTCTTTGTAACTTCGTGTACTTTAATGTATCCTTGAAGTTTTTTCCAAGTTAAAAAACAAGAAACAAAACAAAAATATACCTGGGAAATTCAGAAAATGCGTTTGATCAGAACTGACGATCGTCGTACAAGTTTGTTACTGGTCATGCGTGGCGTAGATTCAAACTGGGTCAAATTATCGACTTACATATTTTTTGAAATTATAATCCTGTCTGGAGAAGTGTGAACAAGGAATCGTTATTCAGTTGCTGATGTAAACGCAATTTATTGCAAAGACGTAGAACGAGAAGCAAAGCTTCCATAAATTGTTTTGACAGTCGGCTATTAATCTTCCTCTTTTTCGACTGTTTCTTAACCTGTCACAGAACGTGGATAATCTCTCAATTTTGTTGACTTTCTTTTTCTCAGAGCCGATTCATTTACGATTCACTTTATCTCTTTAAGGCATCAAAAACATCCGTCGCTATCAGTTTGAGTAAGTTTAACCTCGTCCACGGAATATTTCTCAGCCATATAATTTGTCTACAGAAAGGCACAGCCGCAAACGAGATAATAATTTGTGTTACAGTCAAACCAAGTGAAGCGTACCCCTCAAGATTGCATTAATGAACTGATTATTTGAAACTTGAACCCGCTAGTCGTTTCAAGAATGCAATAATGAATTGATTATTCGAATATTGAACTCGCTCGTTCAATCCAAGAATACGGCTAACGGGTTCCGTTTCCGAAAAATCGATTCAGTATTGCATTCTAGAAACAGTGAATTGATTTTTCGAAAACGGAAGCCGTTAGCGAATTTAGCCGTATTCTTGGATCGAGCGAGCGAGTTCAATATTCGAATAATCAATTCATTATTGCATTCTTGAAACGACTAGCGGGTTCAAGTTTCAAATAATCACTTCATTAATGCAATCTTGAGGGGTACGCTTCACTTGGTTTGACTGTAATTTGGTCGATTCGACGCGTGAATGACTCCTCGATTCTGGCCCGAAGCTCCTCCACACTGAGGGGTGGAACACGTTCATAAAACTTAGAAAGATTTCATTCTCTCTGAGTGCAAACGTAACTGCCATCAATGATTATATGCCTGTCGAGGCGATTCCTTCTATTTCAATCTGTTTTTATAAAAAAACGGCTAATTATAGAGTCAACTATAAAGTATACAAAGCAATACCAGTTGGGAAACTAAATAAGGATCTAATTTTTCCTCCAGGATCAAAGATGAATATTCCTGCGTTCACTGCCCCCACTTTGAGCATTGGCAGCACATTTGATTTAAACCGTGCAAGAAAAGGCCAAGATATTTTCCCATCGGATATCCCAACAAAGACTGAAAATGTCAACTCGTTTTCCTTCCGCTACAAAGTCGTCGCGGAAAACGACGAAGTCAAAGAATTATTGGGTGTACCCTTTGATCTGCCATTGAGGATCAAGGCAAACAAGGTATCTGTGGAAGGTCCAGGGAAATATTTCACCGACATTAAAACCGAGGAAGGAAAAACTGAAGTATTGATTCTCATGAAATGCATCACGGTAAGACTCGTTGCGTCGTTTGATAAAACTGTCTTCTACTTAAATGTTATGTTATGTTTTATGATACGATTTGCATCGATTCTGATAAAGCTCGAATAGCATTTAATTGAGAGTTCCTTTTCGTGAATGAATAACATTTCTTGGATTAGAAGTCAGAAGAACACTAACAAACCCGAGCTTTTGCCGAACACGAGTTAGAAGATTAAGAAAATAACACAAACAGCGGTGATAAACATTGTATTCCAACGCATTTTTATATAACATGACGTTATTTTCTTAATCAAGCTACGATGGCCTAAGAACAAGAGTTTATACGAGTTAGAAGATCACGGTGTGAAAACTCTTGAGCTGTTATTTAAGTGCGTTTTCTTTTAAGGTCTCCAAGAGGATAGACCACTCAGCAAAGCCTAGTGAGATCCTGAAAAGACGAAATGTGGTTGATGGACTGGGTACCCATTATGTGAGGCGCGTCTTATATGGAGGTCAGATGGTGGCGAGTATCAAACTCAGTTTTCCACCAACCTTAACAAGGTATATATATGGAAAATATTTTATTTAAATTCGCTTATTTCTTTGCCAGTGAAGGGCCATATATCCCCAAACCATGTTTCTAATATAAGTGCCTGTAAAGATCAGTTATGCAGTTCATTTATTTTTAATTACAGTTTGTGATAATTTTTTCAACTGCAAAAGTGCTTGCTTGCTTCCTTCTTCTATGATTTTCATATATTCATTCTCATTAATTACTTACTTAGTTGCTTATTTCATTGCTTGCCTGCTGTGTTATTTACTTACAACCTAAAATCTCCTGACCTGTCAGTTCACGGAATTCAAGCTTTGGTTATTCCCTGTCAGATTGAGAATATATATGTTGAAGTATTTGTGTAAGCTCAATTTAAAATGAAACAAAATGAACACAATAAGCAGTGATTTCCTTTTCGCTCCATTTTAGACCTAACATGAAAGGGACCGTACAGGGAGAATTGCCTTCTAAAGATTTGGCTAAGGCTTTGTCTCAACAACTGAATATTATGTCATCCGAGTGCGAAGGGGCATCCAGCATTTCCATTTGTTACTACACAACAGAAATGCCTTATCAGCCTTTACCGACTTGCAATCTTCAGGAGCTGATAACATTGTTACAGGCCTTCAGAGTACACACAATCAACGAAGGGAAAGAGATTCCTATTGAGGTATTTTTCCTTCTTTGATTTAGTCTGGGCTTTCTAGGCTGGTTACTGACATTTTAAACTCGTGAATGGGAAGCTATGAGCGAGTTGTAGCAGTTTGTTGAGGAAAAGACTCACTAGCTCGGTCGCTCGGTCGATGGGTCGTTAAGTCCGCCTTCTTCGATATTTTGATTTCTTTAAATCGACTCAAAAATTAATAGATCCAACGAAGAAATGTTAAAATGGCATTTAAACTAAAAAACTTGTGACTATATATAAATTGTAAAAAATTCTTGACTGCTTTAATTTTTGTCACCTAGGTGGAGCTTCAACCAACAGAGACATTGATACCATCTGTGAAAACATATCAGCCAAATCGGGTTCTGGTAAAAACATTGGAGGAAATAGAAAACCGCTTTGACGATCTTCGCACTGCTGACTACTTGGTAAAGAAGTACCATGAACAGAACGATGGCGAGTTGGAGGAAGACGTGAAGCGATTTGGTCAGGAAGTACGTGAAGTGATGAAAATCTACGTGGATGCCATCTCGATGTTAAACGTGGGTGGAAAGGAAAGCCAATTTGACGACTGCTTTACGGCTTATGAAAGCGCCTTGGACGGGTATGATGAGGAGGGAAAGTTTGTCCAATTCTGGAGAAACGTTCTGACGAAAACAAAGGTTTGTTTTAAGATAGAGCCCGTATCAGGTCCATGAGTTACTTTTGCCACTTTTTTGGCTACTTTTAGAACTTGAAAATCGTTTCTTTCGAGCAAGATCAAAATACATAAACATTTCAGTTTGTAGGATGCAGCCTCTAGTCTTATTGAGATAACAATTACAAATTCGCGTTAGCTTTCAATAATTTACGGAGATATTAATGTTTTCTCCTAGCTACTTGTGTCAGGTGCCACCAATTCGCTGTTTAATCTTAGAAATAGCGATTGCAGGACAACTTAGAAAACAAACCTGCAAGATCAAATTCAATGGACGGCCGGGATGTAGTGATGTAATCTTCCTAAGAAGGATCAACACTACCGAGAAAAACATCGAAAAAGTATAGACAAAATCTAAGACAGGAAGGATTATAGTGTTTCTAGTTTTTACATCAAAGGCTTTGAAATGAATTGCCGTGAAGCATAATTGTTTCTGTTCAATCATGATCAGCGTTTAATTTGTGTCTGTTTATTTAAGAATTATCTTTACCATAAATATATATATTTTACTTTTTTCAATTTCAAGCTTCCACCAGGGAAAGATCTCAGTATTGTTTTGATCGGACAACCAGGAAGCGGAAAAAGTGCAACCGCAATCAGTATCGTTGGAATCGCTGGAAAGCACATCTTTAAAACAACTCCCTGGTCAACCACTACAGCGTCGTCAGAATTTCAGTTTGGGTGCAGAATAGAGGAGCGAAAGATTGACGTGTTGGACACCCCCGGAGTTCTAAAGGGAGAACTCGAAAAGGAGGTCCCTAAAATTCTCAGCAAGTACCCTAACGGATTCGACGCCATCGTCCTAGTAGCGAAGTATGGCGAAAGGCTGACTGCTAAAGATGCAAAAGCGTTGCAGTTACTGCGAGAATTTTTAGGTGACAAAGCTAAGGACCATATCATATTGCTTCTTACTTACGCAGACCAAGCTGAGCACGAGACTAAAGAAGACAGAGTCACATTGTCCCTTGACGCATACCGTGAGCTCTGGCTGCAAACTCTTCCAGACTGGGCTCAAACGTTTATCGAAGAAATAGATGAAAGAGTCATTTTCTTCAACAACCGATTGAGTCCAGAGAGAAACCCTGACGCTTACAAAACTCAACTGTCGCAGTTAATACGGGTAAGCTTAGGAAATCTAAAAGTAGAATTTCCACGAACTAGACCCATGATGAGTACAAGGAAAGGTTACGTTTATACAAACGTTGGCCGTGTAGCACTTATATTTTAAACAGAGTTAACTGAATAGAGTGTAATGTGAAGTGCTAGATTTCAATCCCATATGAACCATGTGAGCGTTAGCCATACTGATGGAAATGAGCCCACACAAGGACAGAGAAAAAACTCTGACCAGGGTGGGAATTGAACCCACGACCCTCGGGCCAGATCTCCGCCGCTCCACCGACTGAGCCACAAGGCCAGACGGGAGCAGGCCGTGGGAACTGAAGATGCCAAAGCCACGGCAATGAACATGTACAAGTACAAGGAAAGGTTACGTTTATACAAACGTTGGCCG
>NC_090894.1:29067437-29087437 GCF_036669925.1 Montipora capricornis
CTGTTTTTATCGCTCGATTTAAACGTCAAAAGTGAACTGATTGACACAGTGCTTTTAGTCCACTTGGCGGTTTTTTACAAGTCGCTTGGAATTCCGTTTTCTGCGGTGAACCCGCCTCCGAAAAGGAACAAAAAAATGGGTCACACCTCACATTAGTTTCCTTTACACTACTGAGAATTGTTTCCGTGACCACGCATCAGGCTGTCACTCTGATAAGTTATGCCAATCACCCCCACCCCTCCCAACCCTCACAAACCCCACTCCACTCTTGGTTGGGCCACGAATGACCAGCCTACAACACTCTCGGCTTACATCGAATTTAAGGCTGGCAAGAGGCTTCATCCCCTGACAAACTACCAGCCCCAGTGGAAACACCTACAGTCTCAGACACATTTCTTGGGACACATCTTATACCCTTTTCCCTCTGATTTGTTAGCAGAATTGAGAGGAATGTTATTGAGCGATGGAAGAGGAAGACTCGCGGGAGTGACAGGCTAGGGTAGTTTGAAATTGTCCATTGCAAAGATCATTGCACGAGACCAAGATTTCCAAGTTGTATCCGACAAAATAGTAAAATTTTTCTTTGAAAAAAATATTGGCCATCTGTTTCAATAAGTTCATTGAATACTTGAATCCCTATTGTTCACACACGAGCAAGTGAAAATCAGCAAAACGACTTGTCCATGAAAACTTGCTATTGTGAAACCAGCTCGATACGTACATAAATAACTATCGCCCCATCTCCGTTATCCCAGTAGTGTCGAAAGTGCTTGGAAAACTTGTCTATGACCAACTTTACCATTACCTAAATGATAATAAACTGCTGTCAAGTTGTCAGTCAGGGTTCCGTTCCTTACACAGTACCATTACAGCTTTGCTTGAGGCGACAAATAGCTGGTCTGTTAACATCGACAATGGCTTCCTGAATGGCGTCGTTTTCATTGACCTTAAAAAGTCATTCGACACTATCGACCATGAAATCATTTTACGCAAGATGTCATACTTTGCGCCGACCAGGAAACTATCACTTGGTTTCAATCGTACCTAAGCAATCGGACCCAAAGATGTAACGTTAATGGAAGACTGTCAACTCCTCGCACTATTACTCGTGGGGTTCTACAAGGCAGCATATTAGGTTCCTTGCTATTTTTAATGTACATTAACGATCTTCCTAACTGCCTCCGGGAGGCTTCCCCGAGAATGTTCGCTGACGATACCAATATAACCCTAACTGCAAAAACTTTAACAGAGCTTAAACTAGCATTAACTCCTGAACTCAGTAACCTTAACTGTTGGCTGAGAGCCAACAGGTTGAGTTTAAATGTGGCTAAGACCGAGTCAATGATAATTGGATCTAGGCAGAGATTAAACACTCAATGTGACGAGGTTGATATACGAATTGATGACGAAATGATCAAGAGAGTAGATCGCACTCAATCCCTCGGTGTTACCATTGATGATCGGCTTTCTTGGTCAAATCATGTAGACGAATATGCAGGAAAGTTTCCTCAGCTATAGGAGCCTTAAAACGAATACGGCACTTTATCTCAGCTAATACTGCGCTTCAAATTTATAATGCTTTAATATTACCTCATTTTGATCATTGCAGTCCTGTCTGGGACTGCTTAAGTGGCCAGTCAAGTGATAAGCTGCAAAAATACAAAATCGCGCAGCTAGGGTAATTACTAAATTACCCTTTGATACGACCTCCAACCTCCTTCTCGATAGTCTTAAGTGGGAGAAGCTTTCTCTCCGACGTAAAAAACAGAAAGCACTAATTATGTATAAAACAATTCACGATCTTGCCCCGGAATACCTTCAACGCCTTTTCAGTCAACGAGATGCTGAATATAACTTGAGAAACTTAGAAGGTAAACTTACTCTACCCAAGCCAAATACTAATTATTTGAAACGAAGTTTCTGTTATAGCGGGGCCTGTTTGTGGAACAATTTGCCCGAATTAATACTTAAGAAATGCTGACTCTATTGGGCAGTTCAAACGCACAATCAAGCAAGTATCTGACCTATCGGATTCCCACACGGCAATCATGTAAAACAGTTGTAAAGCGTTTTTTTTTACTTTTTTTTAGCTTAACTGATGATTCTCCGTGTTTAAGTAAAGTTTAACTTATTTACTTACTTACTTACTTACTTACTTACTTACTTACTTATTGTAGTTGACCGATACAAATCAGCTCACCATTCTGCCAAAAGTACGTTCTAGATCTGATAATAAATTTTTGATTTAGACGCACTAGACATTTAAAAAATAATTTACAATTTATCACTTTTTGCCTAAAACAAACGTTCTTTCACAGCCTCGCAGGAATCCTGGAATGGTGCTGAGCACATAAGAAGATAAAATTTCCGCTTACCTAGATCTGGCTATTCCGTGATTGGCTAGAAACATACTTGTTACCCTAAAGGAGTAAACGGCTGAGAATATCCATTCTGATCTAGGGTTAAGAACTGCCAGAGATAATCTTGAGATGAATTTCTAAGGCGCTTGCATTTACCGGTATATTAAAGAGCTTAGGAAATTTGGACTGCTGAAGAAAGAGGAGGCCAAAATATCACCGTATTGTGCCGACTTATTTATCTTTCGTTAATATGAATTGAACGATCTGCGGACGAAAATCTAACGGAGATACTGCTATAAGGACTATCCGATTTTAGTTTAATCTATTAGCGTGCTATCACGAATCCCGTTCTCTTATTGGCTACGCTACTCGCTATCTATGCTGTGAAAGATAGTGAGTAGCTATAGCGGGTTGTCAACAAAATGGGGGCCACTTCTTCGAATTTTCAAAGCGTCTGCAAGGAGGATTTAGATAATTTACTTGGAATGTTTAGTTTTCAACGATTATTAGATTTATACCAAGACAATTAGATTATTCGCTCTCGATTGCTATGCGTAATAGCTGACTTGGGCTGCACCCTCATCAACTGTCACGCGATGTAAATCTCGAGGTCATAATCAAGTTGTCAACCATAGTAAAAATGAAAAAAACAAAAAACAAAATGTCTAACCTCATTCATAAATTAATTGTCTCTATATCGCCAGTGCGATAAAGTAAAGGAATCTTCAAAGAGGGAAAGACACGATACGTTGTTGTAAATTATGTCTAGAAAGGGGTACTAAAAGCAGGTGCCGCTTGTCCGTTCAAGCCAAAAAATGGCGCCAAATCGGTGTCTCATTGGTCACGGAAAGGTATTTTGCTGTCCTGTTTCCTCAGCCGTCCTCTTGTGATCAGCAGGAAAATGGTGGGTTGTACGTACGCTTTCATTTACAAAGTACGAAAATATTAGTTATCTCAGCCTTGTTCCACTGCCTGCTCGCGCGTGATCAGAGGTGTTCCGACAACCGGAACTGTCCTTTTTCACTTCGCAAGGCGTACAAATAGATGTCTGTTCCTTCTATGAACAGGACGCCACTTTTATACAATCGAGTAGACGATCATACAGATGACTACGTCTTAAAACTCCACACCAATGAGCCATTAGCCCGGCAAAGAGCTATTACCTCTCCTTCTCCAGACTCAATGAAGACATTGCCATCAGGAGAAACGAAAGGAGAGGAAAAAAAGTTCGACCTTACCTAGTCTGGTGAAAAGGAGGATAGGGAAAACTGAGATGGCTGCATTGATTTGGTTTTCAAAGTTTTTAAATATGACATTGAGTCCAAAGACCGATTTCCAAATGAACGGCGTATCGACATAGCATATCACACTACCATATCACACTGAGCAGACCAAATATAACAACACATTCAAATCTTTTCTGATTTATATTTGCCATTATGAAAGTGGCTCAGATCAATCTTCAAAAAAGTTTTGGGACCGACGCGGGGGACTGGTAGGGAAGGCGACTCAACTCGGTTGTTTTGAGAGCAACATGACATGACCCACGTTTCAGACCAACGTACGTCCATTTAAAACACCCGTCTTCATACTTAGCCTCTAAAACCCATCCCCACTTTCAGCACTGAATTTAATGAACCAAATTACATAACGTGGTGATGACTGCTGGATATTTTGAGGCTTTATAGAAAAAACAAGATTATATTAGTAAAATTCTTAGTTTACCACGTATTGTGGCAAGGGTAATTGTGACGAAAAGAATTCAAACTATTGGGTTAACAGCTGACTTGTAGCAGTTTAAATTCAGGGGCACCCAACGAATCTGTTCCTCACATTATCTGTTCCCCAGAGGAATCTTGCTGGCTGGCAAAAATACAGGTGTTTCGATCAGCTGGCTGGGAAATTTTGTTATTGATAGGGGTTTTGCCTGGGAATTACTGACTTTTTCTAGCATTTCAACCCGAGCTGGCTGTAGAAACTCTGAAGACTGAGGACGACTAAAAAAGAAAGAACCCCTTCCCTCTCCCAGAGAGAAGTCACAAACATACGTCGGCTGGTCAGAGTGATTGCGCTTGCGGAAAAAACCTGTTTTGTCGCGGTTTTGTCGCTTTTGTTCGGTCGTTTTGGATCGAGAGATTTGAAAGCGCGCGGAATTCCTGGCTGGGAAATAAATTTGATCAGCTGGCTGGGAAACCAACCAATTTTATCTAGCTGGCTGGGAAATTTCTTGTGTGTGTTGCTGGGAAAAAGGAACAGATAATGTTTTCCCAGCAACACTGAAAAACACCTGAAAATGCCTTAATAACATTTATTTTCATTAACTGGGGTATAATAATACATTTTACGACGAATTGGTTGTTGGGTGCCCCTGTAAATTAAGACAAACGAGTACACTGAATAAGCAGAAATAAAGTGAAATAGTTGGGAAACATCACATCTTATTTCAGGCAAATGTAGAGTTGTTTACAAATAACAGGAGTGTAGAGAGGCTTGAAATTATTTGCAACGTGGTTACGCGCAGGAGCGTAACCTACACACAACATAGCCGCATGAATCTAAACGCCTATAAAAAGCTGCGCGTGCGACACATGGAAAGGAATCCATTTTGGACTAATTCTGCTCATTGACAATTCCTCATCACTGAAGAGACGAACTGAGAGGTCAATGGCCTCTGACTCAGTTATCGTTCGTATTGTTAGAGTAAACACATCAGCTGTTTTGTGACAAAAGTACAGCCTAGCCTTAGTAGGATTTAAAGCTCATAAAATAGCTCTGACTAACTTCCTGAACTTCTCCTTCCCTTTCTACTTACCGAAATTCCATTCTGTGTATAACCAACAGAATAGTATTGAATAGGGTCCCAATCGCTCACGTTCCTGTCAATTAACTTTCTCCCCTCCCCCTCTCCCCTTCTTACATAGCATTACAAACCTTTTTGGTTATTGATTATACTTCAAGTCGCAAAAATCGAGGATTAACTTTAGAAACAACGAAAATTTCTTCTCTTTGTATACCACTTTCCTCCAGGGCAATACCCACGTGCTCTTCATTATAAGCTTGAGCGGAACCAATCATCCTGAAACCATAGTACACAAGTGATTTTTTGACATACAGTGGAACTGTGATTTGATGAGCACGCACCGTAGTAAGAATCGAGTACCCAGCATATCTTTATCACAAGTAAAACAATGGTGAGCTGAATGAAGGAAAAACTCATTTAATGTAAATCAAGTTTTAACTAAATCCTTGTTTTATGGCTTTCCTCTTTGACCCATCGAAGAGCTACGAATGTGCTGCGTGGCATGCGCTTTGTTTACCGGGCAACAACAGAGACAACAATTTCTGGATTGAGGTAAGACTTAACTAAAGTTTTAAAACAATTAAAATTACCTTTTTCACTAATGGCACAAGGCAATTAGTAATAGTCCTACGCGTGGCATCAGTAGAAGCTCGCCACAAGGCTGTACATTATAACGAGAGTTCTCCTTAACCATAACCAAATCGCTGATGACCACCTTTTGTCCGTGGGGTTCCATTGCAAAATAGAGTAAAATAAAGTAAAATAATGTAATAATATTAAGATTTTGTCGACGGGTCCATAATGTGGCATAAAATTTTGCCACGATAACGACAGATATTTAATTCCGAGAAAATTTACCTGTAGCCAGCGTTCAGTGCCACTAACAAAGAGGACTTGGTGTCTTCAAACACATCAGCCGTACCGAAACCGAGCTTATATAGGCACTACAGAAATAAAATGACAGTTTGAGGTTACCTATCTATAACTATACAGTACAATGTGGTCACGATAACAGGAGTAATTGACTTCAACTGGGTGATAAAATTGCGAATGTTCTTCAGGAGATGTGGGGATGACTTCATCAGAAAATGACTCCATGAAACCCGTAGACACTGATAAAGAGGCCAGGGTTGTTGGATTTTCGGGTCATTAGAAGATAACCACTTAAATTGAGATTTTGAGGCAAAAAAACCGCATTGTTGTAATTACCAGCTAGTCATATGAACTTGGAACCGCTACCCGATTGCAGGAGATTGCAAGTTCAAGTCCCAAACAGCACTAAACCAGGGTCTTGAAATTTATCATTTAATCATTTATTAGCTTTGCCATATAATCCAGTGTGATAAAATGTTTACTGAATGTTACAGAATGAAATATTTGGATCATGAATATCACGATCTTGCCAGTTGACTGTGCTCAACATCTTTTTCAGCTCACATGATCGCATCATCTGGCAGTTACATTAAAGGGGTAGTATCATGGAAATGATCCCTGACATTTACTTAATCAATTTCCAGTGACTTTTTCATTCATGAATTAATGCTTCTGGACCACCAGTGAGATAAAGTTATTCAAGTAAGTTTGAAAACAAAATGATGAACATTACGAAGTTTATCCAAGGTACAAGCGAAAACTTGAAAAAGTCTGCTCGATCCCGACGTTTTCAAGTTGGAATCCCGCATTTTCATCTCGGCTTCGTGTAACCCTAAACACTTAAGAATGGTCTCCGTGATCTAAAAATAATAGCCATTTTGAAGAACATTTGGCCGTTATTTTTCGTTTTGCGAAAGGTAAACAGGTCTCCTTTGCTTTCCAGATTTTTGCTAACATAAACAGCTGTGACACTGCCCCTTTAAGACACTGAGCTTGTCTCCTTCACATCCACATATAAAAAACTTGTAACGGACATAAAACAACCCACACAGTTGTCAAAAAGTGTCGGAAAAGGAATCTCTGTTACTCTGGTCTGTCCTATCAATTCATCTCGGGGCTGGGTGGAGGCTGGGTGATGGAGTGATCACCTGCCCCCAGAGCCTCTGTTGGCCATGAAAGCCTCTTAGGAGGATCAGCTATCTTCCTAGGAAGGAGCGAGCTCGAGTGGCATAATACTACCAATAACTACACATGAATAGGAATAGGGTGGTATTTCATGAATTAGGCAGGTGGCTTCACTAATTTAAAAACCTCTTTTTTTATTTTCAATAATTACTTTTTTTTTAAATCTTATTTTATTAATTAATACGTTAAATTTTCCTTTCAGTTTTGATTTAGATGAACAACTACCATAATGGCTTACAATTATCTTTTAGAGGCATTTTTGCCAAAGAAAATATAACCTGGGCATCAATCTACCTCTTGCACAATCAGTCCTGTTCTCCACCTTGCAGGGCAAATTAATAATTATTAATAATTGTAATAGTATGAGACAAAGGCAGATTGAAAGTAAAATTATTTGCTGGTCTGTGGCTTGAAAATTTTCAACCAATGCATACTTACAAGAGACTAACAGCTGACTATTTCTACCCCAGTTGTTTGAAGAGCAGATGACTTTATCCACCTGATAAGTCACTATCCAACTGATAAACAATTGTACTAGTTGTAAATTCCCTCTGAGATGGACACTTTCGCGACCAGCTCTTAGTGTCCACCATAGAGAGCTCCTCCTAAGGCGGACAGAGAATACAGTATGGGGCAATTCAACTGGGGCCAGGCAAAGGTGTCTGCCTTACAGGGTTGTCCTGAATGAGGGAGAGTTCACTGTACAATAATTTGTATCCGCTGGATAAAGCAACAGTACATAATTTATCCCTGCTCTTTGAACGAATAGGGTCGGAGTGGCAAAAGCTTTCTTAATCTTTTATCCACTTGAGAGAGTCACAAAACTCTCCTCAAGTTTGTCTCAGGCATCAGTGTTTGGGTGAGAAGCTTCTGTGACTGGCACTTGATGGTTTCTGGATACGTCTCAAGAATTTTATCAAAGAGTTTGTGGTGTATACTATATCTTCATAAATGTCTGGCTAAAAAAAGGAGTATAAATGATGGTTGACAAATAAAAAAAACGGCTGAAGTATTAAAACACAGAGCAGAGAGCCTTCGAGCCTTCGGCTTATAACGGCACCAAATTCAGACTTGACTGAACTACTGGCGGTAGATAACGTGGTGTTTCCGGGAGTAGGTAAGGCAGATAATCTATGCCTATTCTGCAATATGCACGAGAGAGTGATTCAGGAAGGAATAAATGGCATCTCGCAACTCCTTTCCGAAGTTTCGTTTTGACCTCATTTCGTAAATTTGGCATAAACATGTCTGTCTTCAAAGTGACTGTTATGTGATAGATTTAACCATATTTAGCTAACGTGAAAGAGACATGACATGCTTTGGGGGAATCCCGCTCAGTTGTGACCCGGGTTTTCTTGGCTAATCTCTCGCAAGAACATTTCTGGAATACCACACTGAAGTATTGAATAACATATACCGGGTATATGCACGTTTGTTTATTTCTTCCGGTTTCAGATCAGCGAGGAATTTTTCTGACTTCAGTTGAAGCCTTATATCAGCCATGGGCGTCCCTCCTTAGGAAAGGACAAGAGATTCAACTACCGGACCTGTATTTTCTTCCTAGTGCAATCACAGCGAAAAAAGACGAAGACCCTTTTAAGGAAAAAAGTCTTTTCTTCTTTTTTCAATAGAGGGAGTAAAACCATCGGAGGAGCTTGGAGACATATTCACTGAGCACTGATCCAACCACCGTTTTTATACTGTTCAATAACGTAGCTTATAACTAATAATTCGTCATTTTGCTTACTGTTAGAGGCTTCCTTCATTAACTTTTGCTGGTTAATGCCTTGAACAAGTTTCAATCTTTAGATACTTGGGTATGATACCTATATTGGCTATCACCTTTCCTGGCATGATCATATTCATTTATATTTGTAACAAAAGTTAGTAAATGTATAAACATCATCATTAAGGACCGTTAAGCATTGTCAGTAAACCTTGTCTAATCAGTATCTATCATTCGCTTATTTAGCCGTAGCAGAAACCCATAAGAGTTGAAACGTGTAACGGCCCCTTGTGTGCTGGGAAACAAGCTTCTGAATATTCAATTTGCTAAGTACTATATTTGGAACAACAAGAGAGAAACATTAAACCAATCAGTTCGCAAGAACACCGTGATGCAATACCACCAATGTTCTCGTGCGAAATTACCTGGAGCGAGGGGTTTCCAAATATGGTACTTAGCACTGAATATTCGGAAGCTGTGAACGCGAGTTACACGTTTCAACCCTTATGGGTTTCTGGCCATAGTTACTGTATGGCTGCACATTGCGGGATATTAATTATGAAAATCCATTGTCACAGCTTATAAAATAAAGTTATTAGAATCATCAATGATGTTCTCCTACCCCACATTATGTTTCCTTAGGTCTACTGAAATTTCCTGATATTACTAAAATGCACACCTTTTATTTATGCATAATTGTCTTTGTAGCGATAAGCCATGTAATTTTTTTCCATATTACTGGTTTCGGAGCAACGTAATCATTCAACTCAGGATGCATCTTTATTTCTTCATGCTATAACCAATACATGTTTAAGAACATTCTGCCTAGCCATTATTGGAAAATACTTTTGGAATGAACCGTCCTCTTTAAAATCGAAACAGCACATCTAAAATACCATTTTGAAAAAGCAAATTTTGAACACTATTTTGCTCAGTACTGATTTCCTTACTTGCTGGTATGTACTCTAGTATTGCTTGTTTATAAGTTTAAATATTGCAACTGAATGGGATATACTGTTCTGTATATTGAGTACTATTTTGAAATGATTTTAAGCATTTAACACAATTTTTACTAAGTAAAATGACTTTCAAAAATCAATTTGTACTTTCTTGAAAATTCTTGAAAAATAGGATGACAAAATTTGAATACACTTCCTTTAATGTTGTAATAATAACAGTATATAAATTATGCGTGTGCTCGTTCCACTCTAAACCTTTTCTTGCTTGTCTTCCCAGATTTTCAGTGGCCGACTTTACCAAACAGTTACCAAATCAAAGCGTTTTTCATTAGCCTTCAGGTTTTGTGAGAGGTACTGATTTTCCTACGAAAGTATCCTTGAATTCCTTGTGTTCATTTTTCTAAAAACCGATAAAGTAGTATTTGAGTCTTCCCTAAGCTTCGCTTTATTCGTCTTTCACATCACGGGAACATTACAACTCACGAGTCCTTGGCGTTTCAGTTATTCTTTTTTTCCCGCGTGTCCTTCGTTCCCAGAGTTAAGAGCTTGCTTACTGAACATTACATCATATGTAACAGAACATTCGCAAAGCTCAGAATAACAATATTTTCACGCACGTTCTTACAATACTCTGTACTTAAACAGGCTAAAAGACGACTACGAAAGTAGGTAAATGAAACGGTTTCGAAATCGTAAATGTCCAATAAGTTCAGCTTTCGACGCCTTGTACTGAATTGAATTTACATGAAATGAACCGGGAGCCGTCCAACTAGACGAAGTACTTGCGGCAATGTTACAGTATCTTGTAAAGACCTCACGCGAGCCTGATCATGGAGTGATTTTCAGCAACTGTTGCATATATGATGGCACAAATATTGCACAAATAATAATTCATATCACTCGTGATTGAAGAGACGATAGTAAAATGCATACAGAATTTCCGATTTTATTTTTATTCTCCCTTTAACTCCCCTCAATAAGGCGATGACAGCGTTCTTGAATAAAAGATCCGGCTGCTCTCAGAGAAAAGCAACTTACGGACGCATAATCTTAAATTGTAATATTTCATCCCGCGAACTACTACTCATCGTGTATGCTAAGTTCGCTGACTTTTGTAATCTGAAAGGAAAGGATTAAATCCCGCCAGATCCAGCAAAACCCAGTCCCAATCAATGGGCTCATATTCAACACTAACTGTTGCGTTCCTATTACTCACAGAAATCCCAAATTTTAAGTTTCACCAGTTGTCGCCAACAGGTACCTGCCGAAGTTCAAAGACATGGAACAAAACATTGCAACAATTATGTCTCACAATTTGATCAACTTACAACCTCATGATCATGTCAGGAATATCATCCAAAATTCCCGATTTCAAGCGCTTGAATGCATATTGGCAATGAAATAAATTGCGCATGAAGACGAAGGAAGAAAAAGAAGAAGACATGGAAGGCTGAATATATTGACTTGTTGTTCATGTCGAGATTATGTCGCCCTTGAATTCAGTATCTAACACTATGCATCCTGGGTTTCTTTTTCATTTGCTTTCAATCGTGTACGCTTTTTACGAATAAACCAAAACTCACTGGAGCATTTCGCCCCTTATAGTGACCAAAGAACCTTTAACTTTGTCTTGAAATGATGCTTCATAGCAAGCTAAAGATTCAACAAATTAATGTGTTGTTCCCTGACTAAAGCCTCCTTGCAAGGCGAACAATAATTACAGATTTAAAGAGGCTATAGAACTAAGTTTTATGCAAATGATTGTAAAGGTGGTGTTATTTGGTGAGCCGGAATGTTCATTAAGTGTGCCTTCAAAAACTAAAAAACCCATACAAATCATGACAATGACCTCCCCTTCGTATTCACGCCATGCACTAGACTGGAAGACGAATATTTTAATTTGAATCCTAACTCAAAACTTTAATGGTCTATTTTCTTTTATCCAGGTCTACGTCTGGTTTCAAATACGGAATAGCTTTTAGAATCACCATAAAATTCCCTGATTGTCCAGGGTTATCGAAAAATACTGCGCTCTGTATTACATGGTAGATGACCGCCGGAAAAAGATCACTTTCATCCATCAGTAGTGATTCCCTATATAGGCAAAGAGTTTGTATGTCACACGGAGTGTGTTTCTGTTTGGTAGCACCTGTCAAATCTTTCACGCCAGAGAAAACACATCTATTCATTCACTAAGAGGTGGATTTCAGTATTAGGGAATTATGATTTGAAACACAGATTTCAGGGTAAGATTTGATTTACATCCCATCCGATTGAGCTGTTACCCAAGAACGAAACGAAACTAGTAATATAGGGTAGCGATTCAGTAAGGAAAGAATCGGGAACTAGATCTAGAGTGGGTGCTTCGGTCAATAACGACAAGCTTTATCCCGCCTGAATTGGGAAAATATATTTTAAATAGTTTATTTATTCTCTTTATCTCTGTCCTGAACAGATAATTTTTGATATATGCTTTATGGAAAGAACAAATAAATTTTAATTACTATATTTTGTATTAAACTTTATTCTTTTGTTTTCTCCGCGAAGTTCGATAGATCTCGTCATCCCGATGGCCGAGTGCGGAAATGGACTGATTGTCGTTACCAGAATTTGTCTCTTCGTTTCAGGTATGAAAAAGATGAAGAATTGAATTAGAAGACTCCCTCGTCAACGAAATAGAATAACATATGTTATAATAAACATTATTTTGGCCAGTTAATGGTAGCTGCTTTCGACTTTGCTCTCCTGATGAAAGCAAATTATATAGATCCTGAAAAGGTCTCGATCATTACTTCAACCATTGACTCAATTTGTAATCAAGGTTTACCATTTAGCACTGTAATTTTAAAATTTATTAAAGTAGTGGTGTCGGATGACTTTTGTATTTCAAATAGGACACCTTGAGTTCAGATTTAAGTCAACAAACTAGACTGTTCGTATAGTTAGTCGCAGATGCTGATAATGCTCCGTTGAGTCTTCCGTGTAGACAAGGGGCTTGGTCTTCGTCCTTCAAAAGGTTGTTCAAGTAAGGTGAAAAACGGCGGATAATTAGACGGTCCCTGAAGCGGACATATCATCAAACAATCCATAGAAAAAGACTTTTTGTATTGACAAGACGATTCGGTCTGAGGAAAACCCAGGGCCAGCAATTAAAGTTGACCTTGCAGTACAGTTGTACAAGTAAATTAATTAGAAACCAAGCGTATGACTTTTGTGTACCCACTTCCTAAACATATCATGTCGACTGGTTGGCGGCTTAAAGTAAGATGTCAATTGTTTATTTTGTTCAAGTGTTTCAGATGCTAAGAAGACAAACTGTTGAAAGCAAATCAATACCACTGGATGTATCTCGAAGTAAGAGCACTGAATTGATGTATAATGGGTTTTAGGTTCACTGTTTTGATCCCTTTTTCTGTGTGTGTGTGTTGATCTTAACCTTAATTATAATTTGTGGCTCAACCCAAAAAGGGAACATGCTATAATTTTGGAGCTGAAGAGGATTTGGGAATTGGAAATTTTTAAAGTAGCAGTACTAGTGGCAACTCAGACTGTCTTATCCACTCAAAACAGTTTGACTGTCATGCAGTGATTAGAATTTGAAGATTTTGCCTTTTGAAGCCAAGGAGAAAACCGGAGACTGAGTTCTCTCAGATAATGGGAATTACTGTAAACTAGAGATAGAAGGTTTAGATTCTTGATAGATTTGGAAGTCACTTTGACCAGCTACTTACTGATACCAGCAGTGATGGATACCGTGCACAATTGCGCAGAGACCAAGACGTGATTGCATGCCTTGTTCCAAAACCTGACTTCAAGAAACTGTTGGATGAGCAAAGGAAAGTTAAGACCCTTTAAGGTGTGGTATATCAGCTGAAATCTGGAAACATACCGGCTTGAAACTCGCTTGTTACCTATAGAAACGGATCTTTCAGATTTGGGAAAACGAGGAAATAACCAAGACGGGAAAGATGCTAGTATCGTGCCAGGCCTCTTTCTTCTCTCAATAGCCGGAAATATCCCGTAAGAGTGAATAAGCTCATAACCTACGGCTCCAACGTTGTGTCTGAGACCCAATATGATTTTCGCAGCGGTAGAGGCACTGTGAACATGATCTTTTGTCTACAACAGACTCACTGTACAGGTGTCTAGAGCAGAATATGTCGATGTATGCCGTTTTTATTGACTTCACTTAGGCATTTGATACAGTGTCTCGAGATGGCTTATGAAAAGTGCTCGGAAATTACGGATTTTCCGCTAATTTGTTAATCCGGTGAAGGCAATACACGATGGAATACAAACACAATAACATTTCAAAGGCATTTGCAGTCATCTACGAAATCAAGAAAGGTTTGGTGCTCGCCCGACACGCTTTATATATATATATATCTTTATTTACCCTCGGATTTTTAGAGTAGCTTGGTGTAGCTAATATCTCCTAGCATTTACCCTCCCAACCATGATACATCAAAGAAGACAGACCACAACACCGGGAACTACATGCCCTACTCTTTGCGACAAGTGTGCGGGTTCCTTTACGTCCCACAGGCTTATGAACATTGAAGGGTTGTGATACGGGACCTCCGGCTTATCGCCCTTATCCGAAAAGACTAGAGAGTCTAACCATTTGCAGATGTAATTACAAAGGCAGCACTTTCTCCTCAGTTATTTAAAGACCCTGAGTGTTGGTCCAGCCGCAGTTGAACTCACGACCTCCCGCGTGACAGCCCGGTGCACAACCAACTGAGCTACCGGTGCGCTGTTCTCTTTCTACCTACAAGAAACGTTGGAAGTTTGCCTTTAAAAATACCTCAACAGGTACACCTGAGCTGTCGAGGAAGGTATTTACTTCTACTACCAGTCATGATGCTGGCCTGTTTAATGGTGCACTTTTCAGAGCGAAAACACAGACAACACAGATCCTAGTGCGGCAAAAAGTCTTGCTTTCTGACAGATGACATCGCTGTGGTTGCCCAAAGTGCTGATGACATTCAACGAATAGTGGACAGCTTCCCCAGTGCCCGTGCTGGCTTCAAATTCAGCCTCAATATCAAAAACAAAAGAAAGAAAAAAAGAGTAAAAGCTCTTGAACCAGCAACAATCATTAACGAGGAGGACCTGGCGAAGAGTTCAGACTTTAAACACCTATATCCAACAACGCTAGCCTAGAGACTGAACTCAGGTACAGCATGGGAAATGAGAGTGCAGGTTTGGAAAATTACGCGACAGGCTACGCTAGAGAAAGGCACTTGTCTTCCCAAGTCAAGTGCTAGGTGTCTATGGAGCTGTTGTGCTTTCTTCTCTACTGTATGGTGCTGAAATATGGACTTATACATCGGTCCCAAGTGAAGAAGCTCCATGGTTATATGATGAGGTATTTAAGATTCAAAATGAACATATCCTAAAAGGACCAGATCAGGAACGTGGAAATGCTCTTGATGGCGAGAGAATACCAACGGACAGACCTACTTGAAGGTTCTTTTTGCCCATACCGAAATCCTAGAATAGTCATAGTCGTATCGATTGACAGCAGATGATAAAGATGATGATGGGAATTCCGACCAAATCCTGAAAATTTCTTGACTGTTACCATAATCTAGTTGTCACTACCTGTTTCCCGAACATTTTTATTTAATTGTGGCATTTCCGATTTTTCCCCACAGTTCGCATCAATCCGTTAGAGTGTTATGATCGCACCAAAACATGCGCGAAAGAAGCTACCAATGGTTACTGTGAATCCAACTATCACTACATGATTGACAGATGCCCCTGGAGTTGTCGATTCTGCAGACGAGTTGGAGGTATTGCAAAAGAAATGGCGAAATTTGATCGCGTGGTATTTTCACTCAGCTTTCGAACAACTGGCTCCGTATTGTTAACTGCCTAAAGGTTGTTGTAAATTTCACTTTGCAGGGGACACTGAAAACTGCAAAGACATCAGTAAACACTGTGCCAAATGGGTATCAAAAAAAGAGTGTAGGACTCGTCCTGACTATATGGCTCAGAACTGTAAAAAGAGCTGTGAGATGTGTGGCCCAGGTAATGCCGCGAATTCATTGCACTTTTAAAATATCGAATAAACAAAAATGAAAACAAAAGACAAGCCGAGGAAAGAAATAGCAAATAGTCTTCTTTTGCTCATTACGAGTGCAGTAATTGAAGATCGTTGTCTTTGCTATCCCCAAACGCCTTTAACAGAATTCATTAGTGCGTGATATTGAACATTCGATATTCGACGACTCTTTATAAACCAGATATTAATAATAACAGGATGTATTATGTGTAGCTCTCCACGTGATTATAGAGATGAAGTGGCTGTGATTGGTGATTTTGCTCTGGCACCAAATAACGAGTTGATACTAATATGGCACGAGTTTGGACACCGCGCTGTTAATGAAACAGGGAGAAAATGCTATCACCGGCTGGCTCAAATTGTCCAAAGGTTGTCAAACTTTATCCAGAGCGGAATAACTCACCAGACACAGTATATGATACTCCACGTTAAACGCTTGCTAAGGTTTTCGACCACGCTTTTACATACATGTGCTCAGAGAGTGCATAATCACTGTTAAGTGCACAAATAATGAAATCTTTCCACAGATTGAAACTATCAGATAAGAAAACTTATCCCCTTGATAAAATTATCTGGCCTTTCATCTACTGGGACCTCATACGTATGAACATAACAATTATTATCCACAGGTTCGGGGAATATCGTTGAACGATGCCCTCGACTTTGCCTCGCAGATTATTGGACAACATTCAACATTCGCCTGACCTTCCTGAAATAACTTTTATTTGCAGAAAGTGACTACAATGTCACTGATAAAGAGTCTTCTTGCTCTCTTTGGGCCAAAGCTGGATGGTGCCAGGCAAACACTGATCTCCTTGACAAATGCCCTCACAGCTGTCAAAAGTACGGTGTCCAGGGTGCTAGTTCTTTGGAGGAACGTTACGTTACTGTAAACTTTGGAGATACTTCTTCAGCAAAAGTACCAACATTCTCTGATTTCATGGCTCCACCACCACCTCCAGGAGGAATTAGTCCAAATTCAGACATTAACTTGGTATGTATGGTATGACTTCTAGCGTGTGTGTAATAACTAAGGTCTAGCTAGTGCTTACAAGGCTTAAACTTCGTTGACGGAAGACTTTGTCAGGAAAAGGGCCAGCCCCTGGGGTGGGGATGGGGGAATTTGCATATGAAGAGGCGGGGATGCTCGCAGGAAATTTTGAATTATAACCCTAAGGGAGACCAATCTGGTCATGGCCCCGGCCTTTTTTTAACCCCTAAAGAGAACATATTTAAAACGTATTAAATACATATTTTTATGTTTATTCGCGTGGAACCCTAAATGAGAACAACAGCTACAGATGGGCTGCATATGATGGTGTTTTGCCCAGAACACCTTAAGTGAGACCAAGACCTAAACCGAGCACAGTTTTTCGATCAATCTCGGCTTCACGGATCGTGGAATTAGCTATAATTGCTTTTCTTGGTGTTGATAAATTACTTATTGTCCTTTCAGCTCCCTCCAGACCTGCAAGTAGATTTAGCAAATGAATGGTGGGATTCAGAACTGTATAAGCTGACCAAAAAGCAGAATGAATATGTCACCCATCCAGAGCCAAGGTCTCTTTCGTTATCACTAAAACAAAGAAACTCAAAGGAAGAAAATTTGACGAGGAACGATACTGCAAGGATAGATAACACAAACAAGAAAGAAACCATTGCGGGAAAGAAGATTGCATTAATTGGTTGGTGACATTTTGAAACATTTGTATATTACCTGTAATAATTTACTTATTGTGAGATAAATCAATGAGACAACTTGAGACGATAAATATGGGGTGCGTGTACGAGGCAACTTGTTTTAGCTTTGAATGAACTTGACACTCTACCTTCAGTATATTCCAACAATTAAGGAATTTTTTCACATGCTCCCGGCAAATCAGCCATGCATACAACATTCCTGTAAACGAGATGGGAGGCACTGCTTAGAAAACATCTTACAACCCATCCGAAGCTTAGTTTTCGAAAAATTTCACAGGTAATTTGATTTAATGGTATTCACTTTCATTTATTTGGCACTGGTATTTTCGTAAAGTCCACAAATAGAAAACGATTATGAACTCTAAGTGTCAACTTCACCCAGCGCTGAGGCACTAACTGGGAACACTCTACAGAAAACAAATTTAATCTCATAACTATTATTATACCGCTAGCTCCGTGAGCAGGCAAGACTTCGTCTCGGTCCATAAGCATGCAAAAAAAGAACTTGGACAATATCTTGATCGAATAAGCTTGGTCAATACCCCATGTATATCAAATCGTATGTTTGTTTTTGAGGAGAGGGAAAACCTAAGTCCCGGAGAAAAATCACTCGAAGCAGAGTAGAGCACCAAGAAATTCGACCCACGTTTGACGCCAAGTCTAGGAATCGAGCCTGGGCAAGATTGGTGGGGAGCAAATGCCCTCACCACTTGGCGACAACCCTGCATCCCGAGGCTAAGCATGATTTCCCTTTTCTTGATAGATCCGACCGAAGAAGGAGAAATGCTGTCTGTTTCTGCATCTGCACCTTCCCCTAAGGCTTATGATGCTTTGCTTCCAAAACTGTTCTTGAGTAGTGGACCAAGCTGGACCAAGCAGGAGAAGTCTGAAGACACCAGCTACATACCAGAGGGAAAGCAGAAGATTTGGAAAACACAAGAAGAAAAGGGAAACGATGACTTCGACAACAGGGGGCAGGAAAAAGAAGAACTTCCACTCTTAGAGTTGGAGATGCAAGATGAGCATTCAGGAATGCGAAACAAGGACCTTGAGATGTCTTCTTCAGGAAGTGGTTTAATAGTGATTGAGGGAGGCAATGACCAGCTTGTGATGATAGCTTCTGGTGAAAACGAAACATACGACCAAGAAAATGCAGAAAAAAATGCAACAATTTCTCTTCTTGCATCAGGAAGTAGCGAGGAAATTAAAGACGAAGACATTTCTGGTGAGGCGAATGAGAGTAGCGGCGACAATCCATGGGGCTTCGCAAACAGTATATCGGGAAGCGGAGCAGACGGCATGGCAAGAAAGCATCGAATACCATTTTACAGTTCAGGAAGTGGCCAGTCTCGGGAAAGAGTTGAGATCTTTTCGCCTGAAAAGAGTTTTTCTGGAAGTGGAGATCTTCAGACTCTATACACAAGCAGTGCCTTTGAGGACAGCACATCTGGAAGTGATCAATATGATTACGAATGACAGAGTTTTTTTTGTAGAAAGATAACAAACTGGAAAAAAAGTACGTGAGTCCACGAGAGTAGTATAAAGTTGCCTGCTTCTCAAAATTCGTTATCACTGAAGTTGTTTAAACTTTTGTGCTAATCTTTTACACTATCTGGTTTGTATTGTTTAGTAAATTACAGCCGTGTATTTTGACAAACTATTCCGTAACTCTCTAATAAGAAAGCTGTCACGTACGAGTGACATCTGAAAGGAGATGAGAGACATTCATAACATCTCGCATTCTGCAAGTAAAGAATGGGGGGCGGGGGGGGGAGCTCCCTGGTGGTTACACGTCGTCCTTGATGCACGCTTTTGGTCAAAGCATACAAGGTTGTTTTCACCTTGTTCTTGACTGGATAGTTTTGGTGTTGAATTACATTAGGTTCAAGCAAAGATATAAAGATACAGACCGATTACTTTCATTACAACAATCATCATCGACATCATCATTATTGGCGTTGGCGGGAGTTGTAGGAGTTTGAGATGTTATTTCAAGGCCATAAGTACGCAAAGGTGAACAGGAGGGACAAGTTGTTTTTCGAACGAGAAGTACGAGTTGCAACACTGCTAACAGTAGAAAAAACGTCTCTTTCCTTTGTCCTAATATTAGGGACCTTTAGATCAGAGGACGAGGAGACTACAACTACGAGTTTTCCGTTCTGAGCACGCGCACGTCGAAAAATGTTGTCCTTCAGACGTTACGCATATGCGTACTGTAGTCGTCCTCGTCCTCCAATCTAAAGGTTCCTTTTATGGTGGCAGATGAGTTCTTACCTCGGGTCTAGCCAATCAAGATTTAAAAACATTCAGTAGGGTATAATATAGA
>NC_090894.1:29092437-29094937 GCF_036669925.1 Montipora capricornis
ATTATACTCCATTGAAAAAATTGTTACAAAGAGGACGGTAAGTTCATTTTTTGGCCAACTAAAAAGGTAGTCCGAACGACAATCAAGACAACAAACTTTAAGTAAAAGAGCACAGTACTAGTGGTAAGTCTTTTGAATATCCAAATTAAACGGCATTTTATTCACAAAAAGTGCAGCAAAAACCAAAATCTGTTAGTTTCTTTGTGATATCTTATTTCAGCTGGCGAGTCAAAATTATTACGAAGAGTTCCTACTTGAAGAAAAGAAGGATAAAACAAGTGACATTGATTTAATTCTGTAGGACTATTGCTTTGGTCCTAAGGGGAAAAATGCCCTAAATTTGTTTTGAATTTAAGTCGTATTTTTTTAGCTTGACCTGTTGAGACGATACGTACGTAACATTCGGGCGTCAAGACAAAAGAGATGCACATTTATACCATGTTCTTTTATTTCGTACATATACGATTTTGTGGCGCAGGTATTGTTCTCAGTCCTAGAGATGATTCTTGTTAGTTGGAAAATCTGTAAGACGGTAACTAAGGAATATATTATGGGTGCCATCTTTTTCGAAATTACCAAATTGAGGTTTTCCACACAGTAGTTCGATGCTCATCGGTGGTCTTTACAACTTCATGGTTGTTAAGCTATTCACTAGCAAAAGTACTAATAAGCTTAAGCTGACCTTTGAGCTCACGTTTTCATGAACGACATTCTATACAGCCGCTATTTACACTTTTAATGATGTTTGACTGCATTTTATTACAGCTAACGTCTTGTCTCCATGCAAATGAAAATCAAACGTTGCTGGGTCGTGTACGTCTCTTTATTTGTGGCCAATGGTGTTCTTTCAAAGGGTGAGTTAGATGTAGTCCCATGCAAACGTAACTTACACAAAGGGAATTACGCATGGTGTATCAGCTACAGATTACGACATGTCCACTGTATAACCGTTTGTTTGTTGAAAATCTGTATAGGAATGCCTGTGATTTGATATTTTTAAATTGCAGCGAACAGTTTCTATTGAATGTAAAAAAACTTTGCCTGTTTGCATGTGTCTCAAGTTTGTCATTTAATTTCTTGATAAGAAAGAATCAGGTCCTTTGTGTTAGCGAGCAAGAAAGATAAAATTATGGCATTAAATTATTTGCTTCCCTCAGGTTCTGACGAGACCTCAGACACGTCTGCTTCCGGTATGGAAAGTGGTTCAGCCAGCGATTCCGGTTCCGGAAGTGGAGGGTTTTCAAGTCAAGAATATAAAGAAGATGTATCAGTAATCTTAGAGCTACAAAAATCAATACCATACAAAAGTCGTGAGTATATGGCGTCTTTTATTGGGCACAAATACAATTCTGCACTTATTTCTTAAGTGTTTTCATTTCACCTGGTGAGAAGCACTTACATTGTGTAACAATGAGTTTGCAATGGAAGAGGATTGCAACACTGTCGATCTTTTCAGTCAGGAAACGTTTTGATATTTGACTCACAAGTTGACGCCAGTGGTTTTCGCGCGCGCGCTCAGCTGAAAATCCAATCTCGTTCCAGAGCCCACGTGTCTTTTGGTCAGCGCCACACACGGAGCTCTGGAATAATCAATTTCCGGAACTCCAAGATTTTAGGAGTTCCGGTTTCACCGAAAAGTGAAATAAGGCGATCATTAGAACTCAAGCGTTTACAACAACAGCGACAAATCTTCGTGTTTACAAGTTTAGTTCGAAATTTTTGCGCCATTACAAGCTATTTTACACTCGGTAGTTTAGGCATGAGCAGTTGGATAAATCAATAAGCCAATTAACACAGTTCTGAAAATTGATTATTCCAGAGCTCCGTGTCTTGGCGCTGACCAAAAGACACGTGGGCTCTGGGGGCAAGATTGCTGAAAATCCATTCGATCCTGAGGCTCAGCTGAGCGCGCGCGCACAAACCACACGCTAATGAATCAAAGCGAGTTACCGGAAATAAAAATGTGGCCTGAAAGGGCAAAAAGCGGAAGTAAATTTTGTCGGAGGTGTTGAAGAATACATCAAAATTTAGCTCGATGACCGCTCCGTTTCTTCGCATTCTTAAAGAGAATACTAAAAAAAAACATATGTCATGTAATTTTTTCTATCTTCCAGCAGCGGTTTCATAAATTACTCATGCACATTACGGGTTAGCTAAAAGAATTTAATGGGGCTTTCGAAATTTGAAAAAAAGTACTAGGTCACCAAATTAGTTTTTAAGGTATTTCCACTGGGTCTTTAAGAAGTGATGTACCGTTGCCATGGCAAAGTTCGAGACTCGCAGACACCCTAAATCTCACCTGTCAATAGTATTAGTCACATTGCAAAACGATTCCGTATTAAGAGGATCAATAAACCCACTGTTACCTATGGAAAACCTTTTCGAGCCTCGCCTTAACTCTACCATATTTTCTAAGTGGCCATTGGCTGCCATTTGCCAGCTGGCTTCCTTTATCGCGTCCGTTAAGTTAGAATTGTTTCTTTCAGCTTTTTAAAGCATT
>NC_090894.1:29107437-29147437 GCF_036669925.1 Montipora capricornis
TCACCATAACATATTACAATGAGTTACGCAAGTTATGCCCTCCAAAGGCGCACAAACTATCTGAAAAGCAGGTGAGTGAAATGAGGAACTGGAGAGCAATGTATGGTCAGAGTGTCCCCCAGAAAACAGTGCGAAACATGACAGCAAAGGACAATCCAGGACCTCTGTCCATAAATTTGTATGCAGCTGACTCTCTGACTGTACAGCCCCTAGATTTCACAATGCTGAGTGAAGCAGCAGCAGTCGCAGTGCCGCATAGGGAAACAACAGAGACTTTTTACAAAATTCCAGTGATACTCGTCAATTGTTCATAATGGACTGTCTGCAAGAGAATGTGTGTTGGCACGAAGAGGGTGAAACCTAAAGTCTTTATTCAAGATCCTTTCAATCCAGTGCTGTTCAAGGAAGATGCAGAGAGAGATATGTCGATGTCAGCAACATTGTTTGTGCCCTAACCTGCTCTAACTAGCGTGAAGATACCTTAGAGCTTGAAGAAGATGATCTTACCCTTCTCCTTGATGTGCTTCACCATACCAATTAAGTCGTCACTGTCGCAGAGGCAGCTGAGTCAGTTGAGATGACCGAAACGGCAGTCGATGAAGTACAGCATGAGCGGGTTCCAAGGAGACGAAAGAGGCGGTTCGAAAGGCTAGTAATGGATGTTATTACGATTTCCATGACTTATTACTGGGCTTACGGGCCGTAGAGAACACTCATAAAATATTGCGCGCGTCCCAGGTGCCATTAAAAGCAACCATTTTGCACCAAATCCCATTTCTTGTTTTTTTTTGGAAGGCTGCTAAACCTAACGAAATTATTTACGTTTAACTACGTTTGGAAAGTCTAGGTGTATGACAATTCGAGGTTGACATCAGAATGTGAAAAGCACTGGATGCTACATGCCTGGAATATTGGATTTCGAATTATTTTGAATTTTTGAGGCTTTATTGGCATCCAAATGAAGTGAAATCGTCATGCTTCTTGGACCGTCTATGGCGGCGCATTGTTATCACTCCAAATGTGCCTACGATTTAACAAAACTGAAAGCTGAGAGCAAAAGTGAAATCTTACTTCGATCGAAAGTGTGTTCATTGTAAATCAAATTAACATTAAAACGGATGAAAGGTAACAAACACAAAGAAAAAAAGGAGTAAAATCTAAGACAATAAAAGTCATTTAGAAACTTGGAGTGATATTACAGTGGGCCACTTTACACCTACTGAATCAAATACATTACTTAACTGACCACTCCCCATAGGGGCTTCTCACAGCCAATAAAACACAATCATGACAAAACAGAACATTCAACGACAGCTGTTAAGAATCTCAACTGGCCAGCTTAGATGTTGAACCAGGGACTAACAGGAATAACTTCAATCAGTGGTCAGAGCGTGTCTTGAATCCGGGGATCCCCGGACCTCAAGGCAAGCGTCCTATCCACTGAGCCACACTGCCTCCTATTTAGCAACACCGTGACTTAACAAATATATTAATTACGTTTTTTACAATGACTGCAAAAACTCTCACGCGCTCATTGGCTAATTTCTATCGTCAATAAGCGTTACAGACACATAAATTTATGATTCATGCGATAATGACGCGATATTGCTCGCGTAAGATTGAAGTTTCTCGCATTTTTGTCTCGCGTTCTTCTCGTGTTTTGACTTAATTTTGACCCCTCTGCCTTTTTGTTATTGTAAAAAACAAATTGATGTGAGTTGTTCATGCGTCTGTCCTGCGGATCCACTCGGCTATGGCCTCGTGGATCCACAGCTACTTTGACAATGTTATGACGAAATTCATGATCAATAACAGGACAGACGCATGAAAAGCTCACATCAATTTGTTAAGTTTCAAAGGTTCAAATTTTCAGGCATAAAGAAAATCAAGAACTTTTTTGGACAGATGATTTGTCTCTTTTTTTAATAATATGAAGGCAGGCCATATTTATGAGTTCGTGGAGCATATGTAACTGAGATCTCTGAAAACACGGTCTCTACTGTTAGTGCCTGATGTTCTCGGGTAATAATGGCTGGCGGTGTGACTCAATTCATCTTTTCTGTCTTTCACCCGTTGGCTTTACAATGCAGATCCCTCCGGGCAAAAATTGGACAGCTTACATGCAAAAACTGAAGGACTAGTTTAAGTAGTTATCGCAGATGACTGCTAAACAGCTGGAGGCACTCGTGGATCCGGACTGAATTTAAAGCAGCGTACTTTTAAAATTAAGTTTCAAATTGTTTCATGGCAATGATGAAAAGTTCTTAAACCTTTCTTAAATAAAAAGCAAGCTTTAAACGTGCAAACGTCTTGGAGGTGTTCGTTGTTATCTGTAATTTATAATGGAGATTTCTATCGCTAAAAGTGTTTCAAAATAATTAATGACAGACTGTTTTTGACAATAATCTGACAGCTTGAGTTTCCATAAGAAAGTTGTATATTTTATGCAAATAATACCAGGCCACAACAGACGTTGTCTCTTTGAGAAAAGACATACACCGCATATAAACACTGCAAAACGCCCTAAGCTAAGAGAAGGGATCATTCTAAAGCACTTACAAAGGTTTGAGGGATCGTAAGGTAAGAGCATTACTATACCACGGATGTTTGTTTTTTTTAGGAAGACAATTGTTTCGTTATTTTACAAGCCAAACTCCTTTTTCATTGACTGAGTGATTACATTCATAACTTAACTGCGAAAAGTTGGAAAAGTGTTTAACGTTTCTTCAGCAACGGACAGTGAGCGAATTTGGAATGTAACCGAGAGAATATGGCGAACATCTAGAAAACAAACGGTTACTTGTAGAAGGATTTCAAAACGAGACAAACTCTATCAGAGAGTTCATTATCTTTCTCAAAAGTGTTCAATCGGAAATGACGCCTTCAAGCTGGCGTATTCAAATTGTTGGTTCGATTAGTTCGTCAAGTCTTCCGTGCAGGGCTTTCAAAGACGGAAACACAGGAAAATCAAGTTCTAATTACCATCCATCTAGCACAGTCACACACCATTTCCTCTCTTTGCCTTTTATAAATTGACAAGAGCGAAAGTCAACAGCAAAGAACAAAAAAACACTCACACAAAAATGATGAATTTAATGAAAAAAGAATATTCAAATCTGCATAAGCTCCACATGCACGCCAGAAAGTTTAACTGATTATGCATGGTCTAACTACACCTGTCATGGCCAACGATTTCTCCCATCGTGAGAAAATACGCGATCGCCATAGCAACGGCGCTTTCGTTCCTCTCTTCCTGAATTAGAATTTTTTGTTAGAAATTAGTATGGTCATCGTAGACTTTTTTCTGTCTATATTTTTCGCTTTTATTTGTCCGACTTTTTTAAATAAAGAAAGTTGAGGCTGAGGTACCCAAATTTTTAAGAATATTTTGAGTGCATGGGTTCACTCTGATTTTCCTTTTTTCAAATGTCCTTTCGATAGTTGTCAGGCAAATACAATACCATCTTTCTCACTGATTCCACCATCACCACTTTCAATGGTCTCCTTGAATTAAATAACATGGTGGAGCCCGCTGACCCCTGGGACATCATGCAACTTCAATCAGCACTCGAACAGTGTCACGAAGATCGTGTCAGCCATCTACTGACTGCGTCATTAAAGAAAAAAACAAAGCAAAGAGAATCTATATTTTGAATGTGCTCTCCCTACACTGTTCCGGAAAATATCGGGAAAAAGGTTTCTTCCACCGATCCAGTACACTTGGCGTGACAAAAGCACATTGTATTTCTTTTTTTCATGTTTCTTACAGAATGGTCCTGTGTAGAAGCTTTGTGACTACAGTGCTGTTAGCCTCGTTCTTTGGTCGGTCTATCCCTTACAGCCAAAAAGAGCTCTTTGGTTGGTCAATTTTATTAAATTTATAACGTCAAGCCTCAAGTGTTTGTATAGGGAAAGGCATCCAATACAGGATATTCACACAAGCACTCATTTCCCTATTTACGCATGGTCAAGGGATTTAAAGCCCGATTTACACTACAGAAAACTTTTGGCACGGCTCGTGTGAAATTGGCACGGGTGCCAAACAAGAGCTCAGCAAACTTTGTATACGCTACACCATTTTTACCGTACCAAAAATACCATAGCAATATTTTTTGGGCCCACGTAACTTCTCTTGGAGCCATGCGCAGTTCAACTATAATCAAGAACGTCCGCGTGATTTTGGTGGAGAATGAGCCGCCGTCTTGAAATGTACTAAAAAAAACCCGCCAGCCTATATAAATTTAGGCTCAAACTTGGCCTGTTAAAGTGTTTACACTACTTGTTCTATCCGAACCGTGCCGATTTTCTCAGCACCCGTACCATTTTCACCCGTGCTCGGACTACCTCGCCGAAGATCTCAGCACGGGTAAACATTTTGGTTCGGCACGGATGAAATTTGGTACGAACAGGTAGTTTACACTGCTAATTTTTATCCGAGCGGAACCTTTTTTTTGGGACCCGTGCCAAAAATTTTCTGTGGTGTAAACCGGGCTTAAATTGTCGATATTCGCATTTAGAATTGGATTATGCGGAGAGACAAATGGAAAACAAGAATCTGGATGGGTTATCTAATTTGGTGATAAAGAGTTTGCTGATTTCTAGTGGAACCCATATATTTTTTTTATCCAAGTTTACTTAAGTCAAAGTCAAAGTCAATTTATTTAACGTCGGTAGTTCCTTCAGTTACGAAACTGGTATCAATGGAAGCCGACGGTGCGCCTTACACCCACCTCTCTCTGTCATGTGAGTGCACCGTTCCACGGATATTTAAAGCTATGGCTACACGGATCAGGGGAAAGTCTAAACAGACGTTTAAGTCACCGAGGATCGAACTGGGGACCCCTTGCTCCGAAAGCCCCGCACTAACCAACTGAGCTACGCCTGAAAATGTTGGTTTTTGAGGAGAGGGGAAAACCAGAGTACCCGGGGAAAAACCTCTCGGAGCAGATTAGAGAACCAACAAACTCAACCCACATATGGCGAAGAATCCGGGAATCGATCCTGGGCCACACTGGTGGAAGGCGAGTGCTCTCATCACTGCGCCAGCCCTGCTCCCCACAAGCGCATTAAAATTCGGCGTATGTACACGCCTTTGTGGTATGTCTGAATCACATCATACGCTTGTAAACAGAAGCTCATGACCTTGAAGCGTTTCACTCTGGTTCAGAGCGGGGGTTTTTTGAGTTTAAGAATTTCCTTATTTGGCTGTAACGTTGCACGTGCATTTTCCCGCGCGTGCAACTTCGAAATTATTTTTGTCCATATTTGGGCATAAAATTGGTGTCCTGAAATCCCTAGCTTTGTTCCAAGGCAACTCCAAGGCAAAGAGTTGCAAGTTACACGCTTTAAGGTCACGGGCTTCGGCTTGTAAGTGTACATGTACGCTTCGGCTGACTGAACGTACAAGGGATACAAACCCATTGAGGTATACCTGGGAAGTCCTAATTTGGAAATTTGATTGGCCAACTGCAAGCCCATTTTCCAAAATGACCGCCTTCCAACAGCCGAGTGGTGGGGAGGGACGATTCCGTTCGTCACCAACCTCGACGTGAAAAAGGTTTCTCGTATCACTCCTGTGAAAGAGACAATTTTATGTTGTTGTCTGCTTTGTTTGCAGTTCGTTGTCTAATTTAAAGTTTTCAGACATCTCTGTCAATTAGAAATCTTGATTAGGCAGTGTGAGCAGCGTGACCAAAAAATAGATGTCAAACAATAATGTACTTTGTGCTTTATTGACCAAGCTTGTTCGGTCAAGATGGCTGGATATTGGCCTTATTCTTTTCTGCGTGTTTATGGACCTCGAATTCGTCCATAAACACCTCGTCCAAATTGCGAGGGCTATACATTAACGGGAAGAAACGAGAATCCGTAACTGACAGTGCGGACCGAGAAAACGAAGTTAGTAAGATATTTATAATCAGCCGCGCGGGAAAGGAAACTGTTGAATTGAAGAAGAATGTTCAATTGTACCCTGCTAGCAGAGGTACGAAGTCGTTCGCGTCTCTTGTATATTTCACGTAGTCGGCTTGTTTACTTCCCAAGCCGACTCACTTATGTCCAGGTTTGACCCTATAATTAGATGCACGCCCAATTTTGACATCCAACACAAAGTGTCCCTTTAAGTCTAAGCATTTGCTACCTATTTTCAACAATAAGGTAAGGGTAAAGGTTAGCGTTATTTTTAGCTTTGGGTAAATGCAGCAGTTAATCTTCACTTAAAGAGCGGCATTTGGGGGACACTTTGTGACATAAATTGTCTGTATTCTGAGACACAAGTGATGTTGAAGTTGGCTAGAAGAGCAAGGGGACACTTCGTGACGCTTATTGAAATCCGCGTGCATCTAATTAGGGTCAAACCTGGACATATCTGTTTTTTTTGAAATAGTTGCTTGCAAGATTCAAAAAGTTTCACAAGCTTATTTCACATAAATAACATGAATGACTTGGCAGAAAATGTTGCATCAAAAGGGCCCGCTAAATGAACGAATCATAGCCCGTGTGCCTCCTTACAGATATAAAAATGTGTACCATCATGGACTGCGCATGGTTAGTCAGTTTTATCGGCACCCAGATGCGCTAAAAAAGAAAGTCTCAAAATGCTACGTTTTCCTTTGGTGTTTCAGATGAGGGCACGTGCGGTGTGAGGCTCTTGGAATTTGCTAGCGAAGCTAAACGAATCGTAGGAGGCTGGGTCAGTTCCCCGGGTGCGTGGCCTTGGCAGGTAGCCCTTCTCTTGAAGGGGGAACAAATGTGTGGAGGTTCACTTATTTCCCCAGAATGGGTAGTCTCAGCCGCACATTGCTTAGCAGGTAAGAGCAAATTTGGTATATTTAAAACCAATTCGAATCCGGGGATTTCTCCGTAAGTTTATGCTAAATTTGCTGTTTTTGGGTGAAAACTGGGTAAAATCTAAATTAGTAATTTAGTTCACACGTACAACATTCCTGACAACCCACTGACACGATATGAAATATACTTATTGCACAAAGAGCTACTCGTATTTAATTTTTGGCAACTTTCTACGGACACCTTCTCCGGCCAGTTTTTTCAAGTTTCAATCCATTTCCATCCTCTCCATCCATGGATACAAATATCAAAGAATACCTTCAGTGCACTTTTTTTGTTGGGTTGGCAACAAAACTACACCATTATTGTTTGGTCTTGATTGATGCAGAGACGTATTTTAGTGTTTTGAAGTTTGACTGAAATGGAGTGACACTTAAAGATACGGCAGGTACAAAACGCAGGTCACAGGTCACAGGTCACAGGTCATTATTTAACCTATACAGAAAGTATCCTAAACATTCATAAAAGCTAACCTTAGGCCTTATTAGTCCTAATTAGGCCTAAAGAAAAGTATCCTAAACATTCATAAACGCTGATTTTAGGCCTAATTAGGCCTAAAGAAAAGTTTTTAGGCCTAAGGTTAGCTTTTATGTATGTTTAGGATACTTTCTGTATAGGTAAAACAATGACCTGTGACCTGTGCCCTGTGACCTGTGACCTGCGTTTTGTACCTGCCGCTTAAAGATACACTGTTTCCGGTTTAAGGGTACAGGTAAGACGCCATCTTTGCCCATACATGCACGGTAATGACATCTTCACAGTTCCCGGTAACCTAGTTGTTTCTCCGGGTAAGAGTCAGTTTACGCATTGTTTTTCCGGGCGCCTTGTAAGCTTTTTATTCAGCTCTGACACCAGTGAAAACAGCTCCATAAGTTCTGAGTGAAGGGAAATGAATAAACGAGTAAGTACACGGTACTATTTGATTTGAGTTGGTACTGAAAAAAAGCGCAGCATTCAGTGAAAATTATGTTTCAGAAAGTTCTTTTGTCGAAGCGATAAGAGAATTTGATAGGCTTCGGTAATTGCTTGACATTCTCTGTCTTTGTTATTCTTTTGACGCACAATTTTGGAGTCAATATACTTAAAACGTAAAAAATGTGTATATCTATAAAACCGCTTTAAAAACTGCTATAAATTTCGCTGAAAACTCAGCCTCGTCAGGCATGTTCCGCCATCTTGGATTCAAGATACTCTGATACCCCGTGTATGATGCACCAAGTGTCTTGGCTAGCCCACAGACTTCCTGTAAGGCCTCACATAGGGTGTCTCACGTTCCTCCTTCGTCAAGTATTACTCTAGGAAGTTTTATATAATCCTATTCCTTCATCGTGTTGATGAGAGATCCTTTCGCCACTCGGTTGATTCTCACGCTCTCTGCTATTTGTCTTAACATGGCATCATTACCATACACTCCAGTCACGGACATTTTGAACTCTTGTCGTTCCTTCCCATGCTTTTCTACGCAATGTTTCCATAATGCTGATTTCTCGTCTCGATTCTCTAAGCCCCCCGTGTGCTCCGTGCCTCTTGTATAGGCATTTCTGGCTGTCTCACCAATGTACTTATTTTCGCATCCCTGGCACTCAATCTCTACGTCACACCGTGTACATTACATGGACCTTTCCCAGCTTGCTTACAAACCAGGCAGTCTTATTTTCCCACATCTTTGCTGTTTGAACATTTTTTTTTTTTTAAGTTTTAACTGTATTAACTCCAAAATTGTGCGTCAACAGACAGAGAATGTCAAGCAATTACCGAAGTCGGTGAAAATTAAAGAACCAAGTAAAGTAAATGGCAGGCTAAGGGTCAAAGCACATTAAAAAGTCGAAAGATGTTCGAATTATGTAAAGGACCCGGCACAGTTTATCAGCCATTCTCAACCTCATTTCACTGAAATCACTTTGAATTTGTTTGCTCCCAAAAGTTAGACGGTTGAAAAAAAATCTCAATCAGTATCATGAAAATGTAGCATCAAACTTTTGCAAGAGATAGTAACGACATATTATGCCAATTTATATTCTCCCAACTCCCTCTCCTGTTTAGATGAAGCTATGGAAACACGGAAAACGTCCTCTATTGCTTGAGTAGTATGTAGGAGGTCCATTATATGTAACTTACTGCGATACCACAACTACATAAATCTTTCAAACTAGTATCCCCGAGTTGCTTTATAGAAGCTCAAGTTCAGTGTTAGTTCCCCTCCTTATATTAAAATGCTACTCATGACAATATTTTCCATGATATTGAAAACCTTTTAATCTAAGGCGAATATATTACAATTTTTACCTTAATTTTTTTGCTTTTTTACACGAACAATTCTAGCAGTCGCTTGCCGCACGATTGAGTGGTGTGAGATATACTTAATTATATATAGATATTAATGAAATACCAGGATTTCTCCTTTTACCAAAAAACCATATCTTCACCACGCTCAGTGAACATATCATTTTAATCTTCCACATGTGAGAATATAGGTGTCGTCATGGTAACGAACACGATTAGCCAATAAAACGCTTCGCTCACTCGTGAGAGATACTTTCAGCACTCGAAGATAAAATTCGTATCCCCGCGCGGCCATGTGACACCCTCTATATAGCAGGTCTGTTGTCACTGGTCGGTTTTATCCGCATCGTACAGCAAGTTGTGGCAAAAGATTAAGGAAAACGCATATCTCGCACTACGGTGGTAATGGGTCCAAACGGGAGCTCATCCACCAGGAATGAACTACCACCACTACTTTGAGTGACTGTTGTTTCGTTCTTTATTTCTGCATTTTAAGGACGGTACCTACTAATTCAAAAGTATTTTTGCCCCGGTTGATGATTATGCGGGAAATGTAGATTTTAATAAGTGTTATTGAAATTGAAAAAGAAAATTGGAGGTAACCACGGATCTTTTTCAATTATAATTTATGAACAATATTTGTAAAAAGGTTTAAAATACAAAGCCATGTATGGCGTTCTTTCTCAGAGTGAAGCTTAATTCTCTCTGAAAAATGCATGGTTGCCCCCAATTTTCTTTTTGGATACCAATAGTACTTACTAAGATCTACTTTCTCTGCATAATTTTTTAACTGCGCAAAAACATCCCTGTATTAGTAAGCATCACCGATAGGAAATCCGAGTATCTCGAAATGCGCAGAACGTATGCGCAATAACAATAGTAGGCACCTTCCTTAACGAGACGGAAAAAAGGTGTGTGTTGATTCGCTAAGAGGCAAAATACTTGAAAGTAAAGCTACATCCAAGGAAGGATACTAGGCTCCGGCTCCGAACGAGCTCCTGGTGGGAATGCTAGACTGCAGCCAACTGCAAACTGTAGCTTTTACTTCTGAATGCAATGGTTTCAGGTTCTTCCCTGTCCAAGGATCCCAGAGATTGGACAGTGACCCTCGGGGAACATCATCTCAAAAAGGTAGACTGGTTTGAGCAAACAAGGGACGTCCAAGCCATTTTATTGCACCCCAAGTACAAAGAGGCTCAGAGTGTTGTCTCAGATGGCGAAATAAACACAATTGCTCCAGATTACGACATTGGTAAGACTCTAAAGCAGCAGACAATAACAATATTATCATGTAAATAATGGAATACGTTTTGACGGACGAACTAAATATCATGATTGAATATCCTCCAATCTCACGTAGGCTTGTTCATTAAACGAAACAGCTTCTTCTCAGTTAAACAAAACGTATCATCGACATATCGTAGATAGAGCAAAATCTTTACATCGTTATTGTTTTTTATCCACGGAAGGTTTGCCATGGTTTTGCCATGGTTTCCATTGTGATCCATGGAAGGTTTGCCAAAACAGGGACACGGGGTGCGCCCAGAGCTATAAACACACCATCCGATCTTAAAAGAGAACTTTGAACAAAAATATATGTTTCCGCAGTGGCAAAACGAGTCTTAACATGGCAAAAGTGTTTTAACCTCGGTTTCATTTAACTATATACCGTTTTTATTTATACAATTTTGAGAGTTTTTATGACCATAATTTATAATTATTTGAAGGTTATCCAGAGTTTAATAATCTCCGCTGAAGGAATGTTAACATATTCGTAAAGCAGAAAAGTGCTGACTCTTTCTAGAAGATTGGTGAGCACAAGGTAGCGAGTTGGGCTGAGGCTATACTTGTCGTGATACAGACCATACTGTTCTTACTACCCCTCTGTCGCCAACAATTTAGCAAAACGTGAACGAGTCACCGTTGTGAGTCAAGTCAAGACTCAGCCTCGCTCACGTACAACGTGTTGTCTCCAACCAACAATAGCTGTGGAACATTCCAATACAACTCTCTGACGTCATAGACTCTTAATGTTAATGCCCTCAAAGTAATCAGTGAGGGGACTTAATATAATGAGTAAAAACATAGTTAATATTTGGAGATGCTTATGAAACTCGACATAAGTCCTTTCAGTTATGTTTTTGTTTGCTGTTTTGGTCCTGACCATGCACAAACCACACCCTTCTTCTAAAAGACAGCCAATCAAAAGTTTTCATTAATTTATTCCAAACTCAGTTGTGAACGGAAAACAAAGATTCCTCATGGTCATGGTCAACACTGTTTCCGCTTTTGAAATTTTTAGAGTTTTATAACCAGTCCATCTATATGAACTATGGTAAAATATATTCCCCTAACATATTTTCCCCACCCCGGAGGGAACGATGGGTGTTCCCGAGGAACGAGGTTGTTACAATTCGTGTTTGACATAACGATTCATACAATTTTCACATGACCTTTATCTCGCTTTTTCCCTTGGGGTCACAGGTCATATCCTACTGTTCTTCTTGTTTCCGGGGTTTCATAATGAAGCAGCGATAAGTAAATTGCGTCCTGCGTGCACCTTCCTTTATTACTGCGAACGAATTTTGTCTTATGGGAAAACGTCGTCAGCTGAGAAATAAGTGGATTATTAACTTTCTGCGCCCTCGAAAGGGCGAAAAGAGAATAAGCACCTAGTCAATTATCCTTTTTTTGTATGTCGTACGTACTTGCTGTCTGCCGATCAGTTTCTTGATTTATATCCTTATGGGAATGTTAAAAAAGAATATGGTGAAATGTAAGTGCGTGGTCTCCCTTCTTATATTATCTTTAAAAAGTCCAGGCAAGCTATCAAAACTAACGCAAAAAAAATTGGAAAGAGCTGAATTTATTATCCAACTGGTTGAAAGTAATGCCCAAACAATGTTATCTTGCCACCAGCTGTTTCAAGTTTGTGTGCTGACCAATTACCACCAACAAGTAAAAGGAAAGGATTGAGTAAATGTCACTTTTAAATGTTTCCTTTCCATAGCTGTTTTACGGTTGAAGACTCCAGCCATTTTGGACAACTTTGTGTCTCCAATCTGCCTTCTTCCAAGCGGTGTACACTTCCCATCTGGCAAGGAGTGTTACGTGACTGGATGGGGCCACACACGATGGAGAGGACCAAAACCCGACATTTTAAGAGAAGCCGTAGTAAAACTTGTACACCAAGAGAAGTGCAATCGAGAGGAGTCATACGGAGGTGCCATTCATAATCGAGCACTTTGTGCTGGCTTTGAAGTGGGAGGAGTTGATGCGTGCCAGTACGACAGTGGAGGACCACTGGCTTGTGAATATGATGGCCAATGGTATCTGACTGGTGTTGTATCGTGGGGTCATAACTGTGGGCAACCTCACAAATATGGAGTCTACGCTGACATGCAAATCATGCAAGGATGGGTCAAAGGAGTTATAAATCAATACGAAACTGATCAGGAAACATAATAACATCTCAAACACAATATTTAAATGTAAGATAATTAGTGGAAGAGCGTTACTTAATAATCCCAAAACTAGTTTTCATTAAAAATGACTGCTCCATTGAATGAAGATCTCTTGAATAAAGATATGTGTATTCACTCCTTTACTCTTTCAGCTCTACGCATTTTGCTTCCTAGACACAGCTGGCTTCCCTTTACAATTCTTCACCTTAATTAAGCATCCCTTAAATCATCTGTCCTAACAAAATGTTATTGCACAATATTTCGTCTCCCAGCCGGATGTGTCCAGAATGCCCCTAATTAGATGAATGTGCATTTCAATAAGCGTCGCGATTTGTCCCCTTGTTCTAGCTTCTCGGACGTGTCTCGGAATACAGACAATTAACGTCACAAAGTGTCCCCCCAAATGCTTCTCCTCAAGTAAGAATAAACAGCTGCGTTTAAGGAGGCAATGTGGCCCAGTGGTTAGGGCGCCTGCCTTGAGATCCGGAGATCCCGGTTTCAAGACTCGCACTGACCACTCGTTAAATTTGATCCTGGTAGTCCCTGGTTCAACTTTCTAGCTGCACTTGTAAATAGCCAACTGGTTTGCCTCCGGTCAGTTGGGATTCTTAACAGTTGTTGTTGTTCTGTTCCGTTGTTTCGTTGATTGTGTTTCATTGGCACAGAAAAGCCCCTATGGGGAGCGGTCAATTAAGTATGTATTGTATTGTATTGTTTACCCTAAGATTAACATAACACTAACCTTTACCCTTACCTTAACGTTGCAAATAGGTTGCAAAAGCGTAGACTTAAAGGGACACTTCGTGTTGGATGTCAAAATTGGGCGTGCATCTAATTAGGCGTATTTCTCTGGACATAAGTACTCCAGGTATACCTCGCTTTCATATCATTGACGTGTCTGCGTAGACATTTTTCTCCTGAAGATAAACTTGGAAAAAAAGAAAAACTTCCCATCGTTGCCTTCTCGTTTGTCCTTTATGGGTCCTCATACACAGGCTCGCTTTATTTTCTTCTCATGCCGATACGGTCAGAGCCTGGTTGAACCCGACCACGAGACCACCAAGAAATAGTTGTTAAAAAGTGCTGTTAGGGAGTGGGAGTAAGATGCGCAGGCAAGATGGTCGCTTTCAAAACAATTATAAAAGGTTAGTAACAACCGCGGTGACAACTGAGGCCATGCAAAGGAAAGGAAAGGAAAGCAAAGGAACTTTATTTATGTGTCTAGTAGTTCTAGCGCTGGAGCACTAATTGGGGACACTGTAAACTGAAATTAACAATGAAAGCACACCAAGTCAAATGTTGGTTTTTGAGGAGAGGGAAAAACGGAGTACCCGGAGAAAACCTCTCGGTGCAGAGGAGAGAGCCAACAAACTCAACACACATATGACACCGAGTCTGGGAATCGAACCCGGGCCACATTGGTGGGAGGCGAGTGCTCTCACCACTGCGCCATCCCTGCACATGGAAACCATGTAAGTCATTTCTATCGGAAAAAACTTCATGAAATTTTGGCGATAGAAACAACGACGATGCTTTAATTTCTATGTATTCTATTCCTCGGCCGAAGCATGCAAAATAAACCTATTGCCTTAATTAAGCTTAGGACGTCACAAGTATTCAGTCGCCGCTTTACTGTGTAAATATTATTCTTGCCAGGATACCATACCACAAGTCCATATCTCAGAAGTGCCGCGCGTTTTCCCTCGTTTTATCTTGGCCAATCAGTTAACGATATCATCTAAATTTAGACCAGACAAATAAGGGACAATCAAATTGAGCCTGAAGACCACAACGCATCTTATCTGAGGTCCACAGAGTGACGTCCTGAACGCAAATGATACCGTAAACTGAAAGAGCCTCATTCCATCGCAGATTAAGACGGTTACCTCTATGATAATATCTGGCAATTTGTTTAGCATATCCCTGCTTCTCTGGAAGAGTATTTTTACCCATTCAAGATTAATGTTCTTGGTTTGCGTATGCTGAATGTTTTGATGAAAAACTGATAAAAACAACATAGTTAAATTTGTAAAAAATACTCTCAGTATGATAGTCGTTTTAGTAAAGAAAGGCGACCAAGAAACTCAGCTGAAAAGCTAAGTTAAACGTGTAGAGTGTGTTCCATAGAGGTACTTGTATGATAACGAGTTCAAAGAAAATGAACACAGAAAAAACCGTCTAACATCAGTTTAGCAATTCAGGTATGACTATCCGATTGTTTTGAAGACGCTCTCAAGTTTTTTTCTAAGAACTTTTTGGCGATGTGAGCCTCAAGACGTTTTTAACAGCTTCTTGTGACTGTAGTATTAATTCGAAGTTTGAATACAAACTGACTTGTTCTTCAGTGTGTATATACTGCCATGCAATAGGAAAACCACAGTGTTCAAAAAAATCCAACAAACAACAATAATGTTTATTACAACACCGTCAGATCAAGCGGATTAAATATTACAAGTCCCACCCAAAAATAGCATAGCTAATCGAGTTGGGTGGGAGCAAAATAAGTAGCATAGCAAGTACACAATTAGATAATAACTGGGGAAAAATAAACACAAATAAAAGTATACAGGTAATAACGTAAAAGAAATATAAGGTAACATCATCAAATAAGAAAGAACTCAGATGCAATTACAACAAATTAATGCTAACAGGAAATGAAAAAAAAGAGGTAAGGAAAAAGGGAAAGGAGTGAAATCTTTAATTTAATCATTTGGTTGACAATTAGTTCTGGTTCTAAGAATTTTAGATAATTTTCCTGTTAAACTACAGTTTTAGAGTTCTTTTGCTACTAACAAAAACGCAAATCCTGAATGAGCAAAATAAACTAGGACGTTCTTAACTGACTCTAATCTTGGGTATGGTCTTGGTATGTTCTTAAACTTTTGGTTAATTAATCCCACTTTGCACGTTCTTATAGAAAAGATTCTTTATAAATAGAAGAGTGCATAATATCACGTGACTAATGCCGGGTGCTCTTTTTTCAGCTTTCATCACATCGATAACTCACAATTATTACTCGCTCAGAAAATCTCAGTTACCGTACCCGACCTTAAAAGTGGAACCTTAACCAGGCTGGGTAATTAAGTGAAGGGGATGGAGGTTATTAAGACCAAATCAGTAAATCACTTTTTTAATGACCACTCCTTTAAGGGGCTTCTCAGGATCAATGAAACGGAAACTTAAGCGTACGAAAATAACGGAGTGAAGAATACAAACCGAAGGAGGCAAACCGGTTGATTTTTTCACAGTTAAAGCAGAGGAAATGAGAACTTTTACAGCTAAAGATCACAGAAGGAGTGAAAACCGAAACCTCAGCAAATTTACGTGCAGCGCTATCTGGTCGAAAATACAAGGAGTCCGGAGAGACTTGTCACCTTGTCAACAAAAGCGTCCTAACTTCAGGAAAAAACTGTTTATTATTGATCGTTGCAAGGCCATAAAGACAATTTTCAAATAAAGCTAGTATGCTAAACGCCCCGGTAACTTCGTATTAATTTCCTATTGCTCGGGCCACTAGCAGAAAAAAAGACAAGGTAATGACAAATGTGCCCTTGCATGAGGGTGGTAAAATAACTCTCTCCTTGCCAAAGCAGTTAGACTAAGTTTCTTCGAAATCATTCCTAAATCACGTTATCTGAGGAGACGCATCTCCGTAGGTTATTCACTTGCAGGCTTCAGTAAATGGACTTTAATTGCCGAAATCAACTGACGTCTCGAAGAGGCAGCCGGCAAGGTCACATTCTTAAACTGCTTGAGGAATTGACTCCGGTGCGTTCAAAGATGGTTATTTATTAGCGTTAAGCACAGCGTAACCGGAATTGGAAACTCTCCTGTGGTGAGGTAAGAACTTTTATTTGACCAAATGATGAAAATGGCGACATAGGACCCAAAAAACTACTGATGCAAATCTAGATCTCCTTTGTATATAGGCTCGACTTTTCAGTTTAAAAGGACGAGGAAAACCAATGACTCAGTGGCGTCATCTCAACAGATAACGGTAAAAACCGTGTAATACTCTCATCTTTTGTTCATTGAAAAAATCTCCATGCATTTATGGTAATAATTGTATCATTATACACAACGAATGTTCAATTCACATTTTAATGGCTTGTTGACGCAATAGCGATTTAATCCGGCTTGTTTATGACGTATAGAGAGAAGGATAACTGAATGGTATAAAAAATCTTATCTTTGAACTGTGATTATATATGAAATTCGTACACGTAATCACATGAGTAAATTTTTCAAAGGTAAACTAAATGATTATTAAACGACCTACCTCCCCAGACGTTCTAAGAGCTCTATGGGTAGGCGTCATATGTGAGTTGAGTTTATTGGTTCTCTACTCTGCACCGAGAAGTTTTTCTCCGGGTACTCCGGTTTTCCTCACTCCTCAAAAACCAAGATTTGATTTGATTTGTGTTAACTTGTTAATTCCAATTTACAGTGTCGCCGATTAGCGTTCCAGTGCTAGAAGATTAGGCACTTAAAGTTCCCTTCCTTTCCGCATCCAAACCGTGTTACGGACTCTAATTTCTCAGGTGTCTTTTCGCCCTTTTCCGTGGCGGTCATATATTCTATCACACATTGCAATTTACAAGTAGCAGCACCAAGATGGATTGATGCTTTAGATTGTAGAGCAAGTGCACGGCAATCGCGAGGTCATGAATTTGAGTCCCGTTCAAGACTGGATTTTTTCAGGACCCTTTGTAATTGCTCATAAGTCGGCTTCATTAACTGAGATGGTAGCCTTCACTTAGAATTAACCTTCTTTATTTTTCTTTTCTCTCTCTCTGATGGTTACTCAGTGTATGGCTAAAGTGCCTGCCGGGAAGGAAAGACAGGTTTCATATAAACTACTTGCCGGGTAGCCAAAAGTTTTCGCAAAGTTTCAAAAGAAATGCTTCAATTCAACCACCTGTAAAATTAAATGAAAAAATCTTTTATCTTGTCCTAGAACTACCAAGCGGTTGACAAGAGGGAGGTACTGCTAAGTCGAGAAAAACTGTATTGTGATCCTCTCGAATTTCGGGTGTGGTTATTGTTGATGTTTTTATTTGTTCATTTATTTTTCGTCAAAAGAGTGAAATATCAACTCCGCTAACCAGCCAACTCATTTTTATCCCATTTTCTTAAAGAGGGACTTACTAGAGTTGTACAACCAGGAAATATAACTTTTTATCAGTGATGTATTGAGATTTTGCCTAAAGCACACCTGTCATTTAGTGATCTTAAAACTTTGAGCGGCCGCCGCGCATTTTAAACAGTTCGTTCTACAAAGCTTAACTTATCAAAAGATTGTATATTAATGACAATGATTAGGTAATGATAAATAAAATTATCATATGAAATGATATATGAGATAAATCATATATTGAACTGCGGATATATGAAATCAAGTGAAGCTATGATCAAAGCTAAAATTCACTTGATTTCATATATATGATTCATTACATATATCATTTCATTCGTTGATTCATTCATCAAGGAAAGCTTATGACTCACAAATGACCAGCCCCCAACATCAGTGGCTTCCTAGTTCAGTTGGTTACAGCGTCGCACTGGCATCGCAAGGTCACGGGTTCAAACTCCGTTAAAGTCCTGTTTGTTTCAGGCTTCTATTCTGATTGCTAGAATAGCCCTTTTGACGGTTAGTTTTTCTCATTTGCATTACAATGTAATCTAACGTGGATGCGAGGCAATTTCGGATTAAACTACAAAATAGCCCGAAATTGCCTCACATGCATGCTAGATTATATTGTAATGCAAATGAGAAAGCCGAACCGTGAAAAGGGCTATTGCGTTCATAAACTGGAGGACCATAGCTTCACTTGAAATTAAATTATGTAAGTTTCGTTTTCTACTCTGGGGCCCGTTTCTCGAAAGTCCCGAAACTTTACGGGCCATTTTCGGGTGTCACAGTTCCTTTTGTATCTCAAGAACGGAGAGGATTTAAGTCGTCAAACTTCACAGTCCTTTCTCTTTTTGTTCCCTTAAAAGCATTTCAAAAGATGGGCTTTCCAAAACAAGCCGTTGGCAGTTTCATAAATAGCTTTTCGGGCCCGAAAAGTTTTCGGGACTTTCGAGAAACAGGCCCCCGCTCTGAGAGGTTTTCTCCGGGTACTCCTGTTTCTGTTTTCCCCTCTCCTAAAAAAAAAAACAATCTAAAGCCGTGTTCATATTAGGCCTCGATTATGATCGAATTATAATCGAATTAAATATGAAATGGGTTCACATCAACTAATTAGAGCGCTTGATTATGATTGGATTATAATTTCAAACAACCTCAAGGGGGTTGTTCGAAGTAATTAAAGTGCGTAATTGAACAGAATGGCGAACACGTGGTAGTATATGAGCAGACGAAACTTCTAATCGCCGTTTGGTGTCTTCTTCTATTTTCGGAAGCTATCCTTGGTTCTCTTCTCACCTCAAGCATGGTGATGATAATCGTGGCAGCCACGTGGTACGGTGCCATTTTGTCTCACACTGCGAGGTCACCCTGCCTATTGTATTTGAATTTTCGTAGATGTGAACAGATTGAACCACAATTAAATAAAATTGAATGGACTATGATAGCCTGAATCATACTTCAGTCGATCATAATCAACGTTGAGTGTGAACACGGCTTTAGATTTGATAAAAGTTGAGTTGAGTTGATTTCTGTACAGCGATGTCCCCAATTCCGCGTGCGTTCGCCTTTCACAGTACAACTCTCCTCCTTCAATCTGTAACATAGTCGGCATAAAGCACGTTGCCCTCCTTGCTTCTTGGAATAACACGCTTAATCGTAACTATCACAATATTCTCGAATGTGATTGGTTATCAATAGCCCTAATTTCAGCATTAATAGGACACTTTGTAATCTTGGGGAGAGGTGATGCCGCAGTAATGAGAGCACCCACCTCCCACCATGGTGGCCCAGGTTCGCTTCCCGTACCCGACGCCATCAGTGGGTTGAGTTTGTATTGGTTCTCTTCTCTGCTTCGAGGGTTTTTCTCCGGGTTCTTCGGTTTTTCCACCTCAGCAAAAACCAACATAAAGCTGATTCCAGCTGGCTGTAAGCTGTGCTCCAAGGTCACACATGGACCGTTCAACAATTTGCCATAAAATCGGTGACACGCAGTTCAATATTTGTATTTTTCTTCAATGAACGGCGTGAAGGTTTAGGGGGAAATTAAGGGTGTGTTCGATTGACCCTATTCCGGAATAAGAATACGTGCAAAGATGATTTAAAACGGTACTTCTGGCGTTTTGAAGCAACAAGGATAATAAAGATATGTTTAAAATAGCATTTGAGCAGGTGTTTGATAATTTTGATGTGAATCTCCGTAAAAACAAAGGATTTCTAACTTCTATTCCATGTATTCCTATTCCGGAATACGGACAATCGAACGCACCCTAAATTGAAGTTGATCGTCGGCTCGAACAACAATTAGCAAATCCTGTGGCACTAACTTGTATCCCCGTGAGCGGGCAAGGTGAATCCAATCCCGTGCTGTGATTGGCTACCCGAGCGAGCAAGATGGAGCTTTACTGCCTGCTCGGGATTTCTCATTTTTTGGTGTTTTATCCAATATAAATCCTTTATTGACCAAGCTTGTTCGGTCAAGTTGGCTAGATATGGGCCTAGTTCTTTTTTTTTAGTTTTGCGTTTTTATGGACCGACACGAATATACAATTAAAAAAGGAACTTGGCCAATATCCACCCATCTTGACCTCACGCTTGGTCAATAACCCATGTGTATTTATAGTGTTTTCTGTCTTGAGAGGAGCAGATGAGAAATGATGATGATGATGATAATGATGTCTTTAATAAAGCATAAGAAAAAAAAAGAAAAAAACTGAGAAAAAAACTGAGAACTGTGTAATGAATTTACAATAATACGCTGTAGCTAAAAGTGAATTATGTAATTATAACAGGTTGTGTTCAAAAATGAGTCTATTTACAAATGTGTTAAAAAATAATGTGTAAAAATAACTTGAAGAAATAAAACATTTTTAATTTTTTTACAAAACACGTGTCGACATACTTATGCCATCTTCAGTTGTGATGAGTTTTACGATTTGAATTTAAACCTATTTATAAGAAAAATACGATGGATGAATTGATTCATTATTCGCATACTTACGAAAACAAATCAAATGGATTAGCTTTGATATTTAGATACTATCGTCGCGACAAAGCCGTTAAAAATGAAAAAACCAAAAAGAAAAAGTTCGTTATAATTTACAACTGAATAACCAACAAGACTAAACTGAAAGAGATAAAAAATTTATAAATGTTGTTTTATTTCTCCAATTAAGTACGTTTTCTGTTAAAAAAAAAAGCAACACCATTACTTGCGGCTATCCTTGCATCTTTAAGTGAGAACCAACAACAAACTAAAACTTTGAAAGATAAAAGTGTTCCTCGAACTTATCTGGACAATTCAGTTAAGCACATGATTGTCCCATGTGGCTGCGACGGGACTCGAACCATAACCTATACAATGCAGGTGCAGTACATCATCTGACTTTCTTCTATGTTTCGTCTATAACCGAAAAAATGCCGCTCTTCATGATCATATATACGTTCCTTTCAAACTTAAATTTGGTCATTATTTTGAGAAGAGAACGACAAAGCAGACAAAGAAACGCAGAGCCCTTGTTTTTGCTCATTAACTGAACTAAACCTATTGTTTAATTTCTGGTGCCGTTGTTCCCCCACCCGGCGTCTAAACACGGACACAGGGTCCAGCGGCAAGCGAGCTGAATAATTCATGATAGGCTTACAGTTGAAACAGTCGCAGGGCGTAGCAACTCACATTAGAAAAGGTGGAACAATGAAAAGCAATTATTAATATAACCTGGTGCCCGAATTTCTTCAATAGAGTGGTTTTGGCTAGTAGAAGTAAAAATAACTTCGTGAAAGTTATTTTAATAGCATCTTAAAGAAATTTAAAAAGGTCTGACCTTCAGTTATTTAAGAAATTATTTATTTCACTGTCGAAAATTTGAACATCTGGTTTACTGGATCTTAATACTTTTTGGTGAGGAAAAATTACTCAGGAACAGATTAAAGTGGCGGCAGTGCTTGTTCGTAGGAATTAATCCTTTTCCCAATGTAAGATACATTGACATTGTATTTTCAGTTCTTACATACCAGTAAATTACTTAGTTTTCTTAATTAATGACGGCGCCGGAGAATTACTAAGGGGCCGTCGACATAATAGGGAGTTTAAGCACACCGGTTTTTCAGACGCGGACGGAAACCGGAAGTGAGCTGTTTTCCCAATTAACTTGCCTTCACACAACCACATTTACATTGTTAAGTATCTTTTCTCCATTATAGATGATTAGTATAAAAATCTGGAAGACACCACTGCCCTGGCACGCGAAATGTTCTCTTCCTGTTGCCGCCTGCGTCTCAAAAACGCGCGTGCTTAAAGCTCACTATGCACTTTGTCCCCGCTTAAAGTCGACTGGACGTTTAGGGGGGGAGGGGGTAATGGTCTGACCTAAACGTCTAGTTGACGTTAAGCGGGGACAAAGTGAATATGTCGACGGCCCCTAATGTAATTCCCGAATTTTAGTTATTTTGAAACCCGAAATTAAGGCCGCGCAGAGTTGGTGAAGGAACTTCATGCCCCCTAAATTAGTATCATCATGATTATATTCATCATGTCCTCTCAGAAATGATTCGATCTCTTTTCCAACTACCATCTAACCTTAATGACCTAAGTCCCTTTACCTTGCTTTGTCTACAGTGAAGTTTGGTTAAGATCACCGGAGAGCTTTTCTTGGCTGCTAGCACATGAATGTGAGCAAATGGGATTCTTTCAAGACAAATCGGTGCCTTTCTAATACTGCTAATCGTCAAAACAATCTCGATGTTCGGTTTTCAGTTCCTACGTACAGGAACAAGCAACGAACAAAAAGCGTGAAGAGGTACATACAAAAGATAAAAGACGTATTTGTAATGAATAAAGCAACAGTCCAAAGTCATCAAAAGCTGACAAAAATCCTAGTGAATGTCACAACCATGACGGCTTCGCCTCAAAGGAAGTCTAAAACTGAAAGAAAGTACCTACAAACTCGGTCACCAAAAAGAAACCATGGTTTCGAGAAAATCCATTTTCGAATAGCAGGAACGAATATATTTTCCAATAGAGGTTTTGCACGGCAGCCATGTTGCATGGCAGGAACAACGAAAATGTTTTGCATAAGAAAGAACATTTGTTCCCATAGGAAAAAGAATCTATTGTTCCTGTCATGCAACATGGCTGCTGTGCAAAACCTGTATTTTAAATTATTGTTATCGGCTGTTTGGAATTTCACTTAAGGCTTGCTATTACGGATATTAATCTGTTCTATGACAAAAAAATTACAAAGCCAACTGAAAAGTTTAGAGATTGAATTGCGTTCCCTTTCGCCAGCCTTTAAATCAACTACATTTTTATAGTAAAAGACTGTGTAACTTGTCATTGCAAACTGAAAAACATGTTTCTTTTCACTCCTCATAAAGGGAAGTAACGCCCCGTTGAGAAATCGGTGCTTTCTCTTTATAGCTGGAGGACCCTGGAGTGGCTTTACTGAAAACAGTTAACAGTTTTTGTCGTTTTGTAATCATTTTCACGTTACTGACTCGCCTAAAAAACAAGATGTCTAAACTCTCAACGACCAGTCAACTCTTAAAATCATAACATCACGGTATATTTCAAGGACTGTTTTAAGTTGCTCTTATAAACAGTATTTCAGTCGAAGCATCCATATAAAACAGTGAGAGTAAAGCACTCATTTTAAATCTTTAATGATTATAATTTCGATAAGTACCTCTGTAAAGTCTGTAAATAGAAGGTTAAAAATCCATTAATTAACTGTTGCATGTCGATACTCGAGTAGCTATTACAATTCACGCAAGAGTAGCCGAGTTGGAATTGATCAGACTCAATATCAAGTATTTCTACATTAATGAAAAGATGCCTGATTAAGCCAGCTTCCTGAGCTTTTGTGAAACGCTTGGTAATCCTTGCTAATTCCCTCCCGCAGGTGGCTGGACTGAGGTATTTCGTTGAAATTCTATAGAAAGTTTTTACCCGGCGCCAGGTACTTAGTTGATTTGTCTTGGATTCCGGGTATACAGCCACTTTGTAATCGTCCGAGAGTGAAACGTTAAAAAAAGGAAGACAAACAAACAAACAAACGGCCGAAGTACAACGGAAAAGAAACACATCACAGTCACATTTCAGCGTCATACATTCTTTTAAGGTTAGCGGTTTTTTTGCAGTTTTGAGATTGTGAAGGGTTTATTTCATTAAGTTTAAAAATTTCCACAAAGAGGTATTTTAAAGTTCAGCTGCCGTGTTCGGACGAATAGGAAGTAGTCCACTAATTTGACACTCGAGACTGTGTCAGAAAAAACGAGTTTTTCTTCATCTACAATAATTTAGAGAGAATGGCACCCTTTTTTCTTTGATACTGTCTACTACTGCCACAGTGGATGTAAGTTACCCATAAAATTTGGCGATAAGATGTAATTGAGAAAAAATAAAACTGACTTGCCAGTTTGAAGATCAAAGCCAAACCCCAAATCTTAAACGTTTACTTTACATGGGATTTCCAATGTTGCTGTCCTTTTTTTTATCTTGACCTGTAGATAAGACACCAGTCGTTTTGTCTTCATCGACAACTACAAATTGTTGTTGTGAAATGAAGTCTTCTCTTCGATCAGAGCAAAAATCAGGCGTTTTGAAGAAGATTTGAATGCGGATTTGTTTCCTCATATAGGACAATTAAGACTGTATAGCGAAAATTTGGTTTACCTAATTTTTAGAAGAGAAAAACCACTTTGCCTTTCATCTTTGTACTGGACAGGCCCCAAGTTTCCCTTTCTATTTTTGTGGTTTTTGAAAGGGACAAACCAGCCTAAATATCAAGTCGATATTTGTCATTTATTAATGAATTCGTTACTTTAATGAAAACATCTACAAAGATGACTTCTTCACGGTGGATGAGAAGTAGTCGATCGATTCGATTGTTATAATATAAATGTAAATGTTATAATATAATATTTATTCCCATGTAATCCATCCGCATGAGTCTTCCCGAGTAATGGAAATGTGCTCACACAAGGACAAAGAAAAACTTTGACTAGGAAGGGACTTGAACTCACTACTAAGCTACAAGAATGACATGTATAAGCAAGGCTAAGTTTTAAGCATCGTCCACCTCTTCCTCTTTCACTGGACCTTTTCGATGAATGATATATCGACACTTTAAGACGACTCGTGGAAAAATCGTTTGGCTATCATTAAAACTCCTATATCTAGATCTGGTTGCCATCAAGAGTGACTTTGTATGGACCGCGGATTCAGTACTTTACTTTGCGTAGCAGCAGAGAAATACAACTGTCGAATTCTAGATATTTTAAGAGCATATAGAAGTCGAAATGGAAGAACCACGGGTGATGATTTATTTATTACACACGACGTCATTATTTCTTTTTCTTCAAGTTCTGCCCTCCGCAGGGTCTTTCGGTTACGATGTGTTTTACAGTTTTATTTGATTCAACTTAGTCTTTACTTATCTAATCGAAAACACTTTGTTCCATGACGTTTGCGGACCTCTCAGACGAATCTTTTTTTTCTGAAAGACACTCTCCGTGGTTGGTTTGGTTGCCAGGCTTTCCTTATGTTTACAAAAATTTGGTTTTATCAACGGAGTTGATAATGTAAATTGGCCACCGTACAGAGATTCTAAAAGCTGACGTTTCGAGCGTTATAGCCCTTCGTCAGAGCGAATCGATTGGATTCGCTCTGACGAAGGGCTAACGCTCGAAACGTCAGCTCGAACGTCAGCTTTTAGAATCTCTGTACGGTGGCCAATTTACATTATCAACTCCGTTGATAAAACCAAATTTTTGCATACTACCTCCCCACCGACGCGGCACCACAATTCCTTTAGAAACTACCCCTTCATTCTTTCCTTAGGTTTGACTTCATTTTATTGCAGGTTACACCTTACGTCCATAAAAATGAAAAAGAAGCTTTGCGGCATTGCGGTCCTTTTCTTACTCTTGAACGCCTGTGTTTTTTCAAGTCGTAAGTACTATATTTATGGGGAGCTTCTTTATACTCGGTCATCGTATTTCTAAAAAAATTAAATAGCTTTATTTTAAACAGTTAATCGGAGACGTATATTAGCAAGGCGTGACCCCAGCGATGTCTTTCATGTAGGCATCAAAAACACCGTAAGCACCTACGAAGAGAATTTAACCATGGACACTACATCATTTCGGTGGCAAAATGAATTTATTGTGCTCTTATAAAATTATCTGCTGCGGAAATAAGTCAAATAACTGTCCATTGCGTGAAGAAATATTATATGGATAGAAAAGTCTCGTGCATCTCGCAAAAAAAATTGTTTCTGGACTTTTTTGTTGATTCTCGTCTTCTGAGGCCCCGATTATTTTGGCCAGGTTGGTTTTGAACCAGGAAGTCCTCGAATCATGCTTCTTATGCGCAATTTTACACATTTAAAAATGGAGTTCTCATGGGTGAAAAAGGGATCCGTAATTACTGTAGGAGTCGGGCTGAGGTTCCTCCTCATGGTGAGCGAGCTAACTGCGACGTCTGGGAACGAATTCCAAATTATGTATGCGGATCAAGAGTGAATTAGATAATTCTCTGTTGATGCGGATTGAATAGTTTTTTTAGTGAATCTCTTCAGTGAAGGAGAATAAGCATAAATCAAAGCAACAGCAGACCTTGCAAGATTTAAACAACTACATTTCATCACCTTTTGAAAAGAGATTTTTTCTTGATATTCTAAAGATCTCTAAACATTTATAAGGGCAGTATATGAGACGCCGAACGTTCTCTGAAATGAGCTCGCCATAGGCTACGTTCGATCTATCAATATTCCGGCGTGGCTACGAGGATTTATAGTCAAATTTCACGGCTCAGTTCTGTTTTCTTTGTCTCACAAGTCTCAAGGCAGATCTCTAAACAAAACAATATTCATTTTCAACCATAAAGCCTCGTAGCCATGTGTGAATATTGATATATCGAACGTGGCCTATTTACTTATACTAATGTTGTGACTTGTTACTTCCAAAAGTAAGAAAAGCTAGAAATTAGCAAAATAGCCAAGCTGCTTAGAGATATAGACTTAGAGATAACTTTACTCTGAGTTCAACGCCACCTCGTCTACAAAGGACATATTCTCTTGGCTCGTTTGGCAATCGTCTTCCTTAAGGACGGTGCCTACTAATTCAAAGGTATTTTTGCGCAGTTGTATAGATATGCGGGAAAAGCAGATTTCAACAAGTGTTATTAAATTCCAAAAAGAAAATTGGGGGTAACCACGCATTTTTCAAAGATAATTAATCAACAATATTAGTAAAAAGCTTTAATATACAAAGCAATATATGGTGTTCCTTTCCAAATTAAAGCTTAATTATCTCTGAAAAATGCATGGCTACCCTCAATTAGCACTTGCTAAGTTCTGCTTTCTCTAAATAGTTTTAAACCGCGCAAAAATATCCCTGGATTAGTAAGTACTACCGATAGGAAATCCGAGTACCTGGAGATGCGCAGAACGCATGCGCAATAACAATAGTAGGCACCGTCCCGTAACAGATATTGGAAAGAGAGACAAGTGCTTTTGACGAACCGGGCCAAAAGAGGGAATTCGAAAGATTGAGCAACGGACCAGAAATAGTTCTGTCTTTTATACGTAACAGCCTGACACACCAGATAACAAAACGGCTGGCATTGAATTGTTTGCACCCATTATAGGTTTAGAAGCAGAGGACACAGACTGGTTTTCCTCTGATGTGGATGATGATGGCTCAGCCAGTCACTCCAGTTCTGGCTGGGAATCAGAGTTTCCTAGTCGCCATGATAAAGGAATCCGAAAGATTTTGTATCTACAAAGTTCGATTAACTTCAAAGAACGTATGTATGGATTTGCAGTTTTTTATTGTACCCTAACCGTCACAATATTTGCCAAGTTTTGCTGTTGTGGTTGGTGGTACAGTGGTGATTTTTCTGTTAATTCTACTCCAAATTAAAGGGGGACTTCGTTCCCAATCAATTGTGAGACGAAGATTAAAGGAATGAACTTCGCATAAGGAAATGTTAACGTTATATGATCTAAGCCGTCAGTGGTGTTCATCTCTATGGACATACTCATTTGAAGACCAGCAAATATTAAATGACTAAAATGCAGTTTTCATGAATGCCGAGTTCACCACGACTGCGAAAGCACGTATTTTTTGTTCTAAGGTTAAGGATGTCGAAACAAAGTAAAAGAGAAATTGAATTGACTCTTTCTCGGCACCATTAAGATAAACAAAATATAAGTGAAAATTTAAAGAAAAGCAAAGAAGGAAAAAGGGCAGAAGCCCCTTAAAACCGATGCCATATTTAGTTCAATTGACCAATTTCGATATATTAAAATTCAACTTAAAACAATGAACATGATTCCGAGCTCGAAGCTCTGGGAATAAAAGAAACGATTTTATTCCCTTCCCCAGAGCATTGAGATGGTGAATTTTGTTTAGGGTTGAATTTTAATATATGGATATTAGGCCACTGACAAGAAAATTTGTTGTCATGCATGGGATTGTGACGAGATCACTTCAATACCACTACATTAAGCACCGCTCCCTCGAAACATTTTGAATATTCAAATACACATTTTGGTTTATCACCATTCTCATACTTCCTCTTTTAGTCGACGATATAGAATGTGAAGATGACCCAAGTGCGGATTGCGAAGGAAAGACCGAGGAACAATGTCTCTCAGACTTTGAGTTCAACAAAAAACACTGCCCCTTCAGTTGCCACCTTTGTGCGAAAGAAGACGGTAAGAGAACTTCCACGCGGTTTAATAAAGCATTAGAGAGATTTAGCATCACGTTTGCGTGAAACGTGAACGGCAAAAGTGACCACGTTGACCACGTGACCATGATTTCCCCGCCATTTTCTACACTTGCCGGCTGCCGCTTCTAAGTAAAAGTAAGGATTTCCGCGTATGCCGTACACGTGAAATTTTCTTCTCGTTTTTCTTCTACATAAGAAGTTGTTTGCGCAAACAAAAGAACCGGAAATCATTTTCCGGTTTGTCAAAGGAGGAAAAATTAGGTTTCATGGTTATAGAGTTCAAAACTGACTCCTTGTCGCAATTTTCTTCATGAACTTACTCACGTTGACTCTCTGTTGACCGACGAAACATCTTCATCGAAACTCTCAAAATTTGACGGTTAAGGAGTTTCCGAGTTTTTAATAGGAAAAGAAAACAAACAGCGGTTACAAACATTTTCATTTTATACTTGACGTTTCGTATGTTGCAGCATACATCATCAGAAGTGACGGTTAAAACTGTTACACAGAATTTTAAAAAACTAGAGCGAGAAACTGTTGACTAGTTAAAAAGTGTGATAACAAAATCGTAACTTCCGGTAGACGAAATTAATAAAGAAAAAGCTTCTCACTACCAATGTTTTCATTGAGAGAGGGTTTTAAATCACTGATTAATAGCGTTTCTTTAATTTTACACTGCAGTCGGACTTTCCAGTTGCGACGATTTCAAAATGAATGAAAATGTTTGTAACCGCTGTTTGTTTTCTTTTCCTATTGAAATTGAAATGGCCAAAGGACAAAAGTATTCCGAGTTTTTGTTTTTGCTTTTGCTTTCAGGTAACTAAATACTCGAGTTGCCGTGGGTCACAACCTTCTCTCTATTTTACGTGAAACGTAAAACGGCTAGCTGACGTTTGCCGTATCGCGTAAACGTGATGCTAAATCGCTCTATTTGGATCAAAACAAAAAAGCAGCCATTTCGGCGACGCCATTTTTAAGACAACTTAATTTATTGTGGGGTGTGTAAAATCGTTTTCAACGGGCTCTAAATCAGCAAAAGTTTAAAATTTAAAAAGATTTCAAGAACTGATCATTCATACACTTGGCAATTATTTATTCTCGTGACTTTGTCTCCTTAATGGCGTCACATGGACACACAAAATCATAGGAATTTCAAGGGCGGATCTAGGGGAGAGGTGCCCCCTCCTTACACCCACTCATCGTGGCATGGCAGGATAATTGTCGGTTAATTAATATTGCCAACCCTTTTGAGACTTACATAGGCAAGAGGAAAATCCTGGGTATCTGATACAGAACTGGGAGACGGATAAGCATGCATTTTACGAATGGATATTGGGTTACATCGTATCTGCACTATTTAGGCCTAAGAAACGTACGAGCCGAGAATATAAGGTATGAAAGCGAATCTCTCTACTCAATGATAATTATTTAAAATTTAATTTTAGGTCGTGCCTATGCGGGATTTATTTTTATCTGTTGTTTACAAGACCGAGTGGTTCATTTTCATACTAACTCATCAAAAAGGTGCTGTCCTTGAAATAACCACACAGTAACGACACCGAACTAAAAAAGATTTCAACTGATTAAGTTTTCATCAGAATGCGGCCAAATATCGGGGATTCGCTGTCTTACGTCATATTCTCTTGTTGATTGTGATAAGTACACTTTTAATCATTCTCTATGTATTCAGTCCATTTTGGTGGGTTATTTGCGTTAAAACAATGGATATCCAGTTCACTGAAGCATGATGCAGTCCCAAGGGTAAATAACTTCTGCTATATATACTATATGTCTGGTCCCTCGGGAAACTACTTACTTTTGTTTTCCCTCGAATCCTGATGTTTCCCTCGACTTTGTCTCGGGAAAACATCAGGACTCCCGGGAAACAAAACCAAGTATTTTCCTCCGGACCATACATTAAGTGTACATTGTTTTTATGTAAACAACCCCCAAAACCTATTGCATCATGGGATAGGGGAGATAGAGAATTAGAATGCCTCCTAAGTTAAATGCCCACCTTCAACCGACAGGCTTTTCGACCGTTTGTTTTTGTTATGGAAATCGCATTGCTTATCGTAGCGATCTGATTAGATAAATTTCAGCTTTGGTGGGATTTTCATTAATGGAGATTGTTCCATGAACGTGGGCTTTTAAGCAGATATTAGGGGTAAATAAAACACAAAGGGTTGTGGTAAGAATCCTTCACTCTTCTCATTCGATCTTTACTTTGTTTTTATCTTTAGTCACATTTCTAAGTTAAAAATAAACTAACTTCATGTGGCTCAAAGCGGCAAACGTGATTTTGGTGGATAGCATGGTATGCTCACATAAAAACAAAATAATGATCCTGATGCAAGGCTCGCTGTACGGCTGTGAGGCATGGACAAATTATATATTTTCTTTTTCCAATATTTCGTCAGGCAAGGCCTGACTTCTTAATTAGGAAAGTTAAATGACATGGTACACTTGGTACTTTCTAGGAGATATTAAAGAGTGTAAAGATCAAGCAGATGATTGTGAAGTCCCAGCTGATGGCGCTTGTCAGAGATTACCAGACTACATGATGCAAAATTGTAAAAGGACCTGTGACTTCTGTGGGCCGGAGACAAGTATGTTTTATTTCAAATACCCTAAAAAACCATTTTACGCTTTTTTGACCTTAATTTTAACTGAAGGCTGTAGTAAGCTACGGATCCTCATTTATTCCACCTCAATTCGTGATCCGAGTGCAATTAAAATGGAATAAACGTGACCGAAGAGTACGTCCCCGAACTTGGCTTTTCACGACAACACAAGAGGCCGATCCCAGTCGAAGGCTACTTTTTCTATGGCTTCGACCGTTATACAACTCCTACCCCGTTGCGCACAACTTATACTGGAACCGCTAAACCGACCTCTTTTTGCAAGGAAAGGAGAGCGCTTGCCAAGATTTGAACCCGGAGTGCAGGATCGTGATCTCAGGGTTCTAAACTAAGCGCCTCCTTTTGATTTTCAACATCTATTTCTGTTCCCTTTTATAGGTTACGAGGATACTCATGCCTTTTGTCCTATATGGGCTAAAGGAGGTTACTGCAAAACCGATCATAAAATTAAAAAGAAGTGCCCTCACAGCTGCAAGAAATTTGACGACGTTCGCCCAGCTGCTGGACCATATCCTTATCCGATCAAAGCTTTGCATCCTTATCAAGTCGGACAATATCCGTCACGGTATCCTACTCCGTCCCCACAGGTAAAAACAATTTTAAACTCTATTGTCACAATGACCCCGACAAGGGGGGAAGGGATTTCAATAAATTGATAAATTGATTAACTCAGTTTCACCCATTTCCTTCCCCCACCCTCTCAAAAAAAAAAAAAAAAAGAAAAAAGAAAAATTCAAAGCATCGAGCTATAGAAAGAATATGGCATACTTTATCTAAGTTCTGAGATCTGGGCTTCAATTCACCATATTGATTGTCAAGTTCTATTTTTTCTTTTGCAGCCTCATCCTTTGCCATATCCAGCTCCGTCTCCCTACCCGTATCCATTCCCGTCTCCCTACCCTTATCCATTCCCGTCTCCCGTCCCATCTCCCTTTCCGTCTCCATTCCCGTCTCCCGTCCCATCTCCCGCCCCGTCTCCCGTCCCATCTCCCGCACCGTCTCCCGTCCCATCTCCCGCCCCGTCTCCCGTCCCATCTCCGATTCCATCTCCGGTCCCATCTCCTTTTCCGTCTCCCGCCCCGTCTCCCGAACCGTCTCCCGTCCCATCTCCCGCTCCCTCCCCGGCTCCGTTCCCTGCCCCGCCTCCGGCTCCATCTCCTGGCCCATCTCCCGTACCATCTCCGACCCCAGTCACAGCACCTCCTCCGCCACCGCCACCGCCGCCGCCACCGCCTACATTCCATAAGGATGCTAAACCAGAGAAATCCCAAGGAAAACATCATTAAACCAAGTACAAGATCAAAATTTTAACTGAAAATTAAATACAAATAAACGCATCCAGGCTTGTGTCAAAATTATGCTTTGCATTCTTCTCGAAAAATAAATAAAACATAAATGAGAAAAGACACTTGTCGATTGGTTACAAGTAATTATATATATTGTATAAAACCGATAAATGGGACAGACTTCGAACAGAATAAAACCACACTGGTTTATTCCAATGGTCTCGGGCCAGGGGCCCGTTTCTCGAAAGTCCCGAAAACTTTTCGGGCCCGAAAAGCAATTTGAGAAACTGCCAACCACTTATTTTGGAAGGCCGCTCTTTTAACATGTTTTCAAAGTAACAAAAAGAAAAATGACTGCAAAGTGAGATACAAAGGGAAGTGGGACACCCGAAAATAACCCGTAAACTTTCGGGACTTTCGAGAAATGGGCAGGGGCCCGTTTGTCGAAAGTCCCGAAAACTTCTTTTCGGCCCGAAATTGCCAACTGCTTGTTTTGGAAACGCGATCTTTTAACACTTTTTCAAGGTAACAAAAATAAAAATAACTGTGAGGTTTGACGAATTAGATTCTCTCCGTTCTTGAGACACAAAGGGAATTGTGACACCCGAAAATGGCCCTTAAAGTTTCCGGACATTCGAGAAACGACCCCGAGAAGTTTAACGGCAGACACCTCACTCATCTGCTCCGTGCCGGCGAAATATTCCTTTCAGCCAGTTTTACTTGTCGGAAATTGCATTTTTCACTGCTTGCACGCTTGTGTTTCAGCTTCTAACGCGAGGGATCCTACGAGGAAAATCTCCCTAGATCTTCAAAGATTCTTCAAATATAGATATCGATTTATACTCACCACAGAATACTCCAACAACATGGCAAGTTGGTGTTGTTTTTACACACGAAGTCCAAGCTGAAAGTATAAGGATTTGTATGAGATTCCCGATAAAAGATGAAATAAAAATAATAAAATAAAATAAATATATAAATAAAATTCTCAATTAAAAAGCCTTACCTTATTACCAATGTGGGTAGCTTCCTTCCCGTGTGATTAATTTCCGGATCAAATGGGATTTGAAGCCATTTGTTTAATTCCTGGGTTGCCAACTGTACTATAAAATAACCCAAGGCTGCACATTCCATTCTGAGGAAGTCACCAAATTGAGTCAAATATTTCAAGGCAAAATAGTCCCACGGTCACAGTTCCACATCAGACAATTGACAAAGATTGAACTTTCATTTCAAGCCACCAACAACGCAATAGCAGAAAAACGAGCGAGTTTGTTCACTCGATCGAAAGGGAAAGGAGCCACGTTGGACACTTCGACCGTTGGAATCGGCTTCAAATTGGTAGCCCTGCCGGGTTAACAAATTGAGCACTAGCGGGGTACCACACCGTAGTTTGTGAACTAGATGGCCTTTTTTGTTCACGAATGTGTTTTTGAAATTTGTCAACACGAAGAGGGGGGTGACTGTGATTGGACGACTGAGACAATGCAGTAATGTCAGTTTCGAGCTGAGAGGACCCAGGATGATTAAAAATATGATGATGGGTTAAAATGAAAGTTCAATCCTTGCTGATAATGATAATGATAATGATAATAAACGAGCGGTCTAAACAAAGGAAGGTTACTATCAACACCAATTCCCGCGACATCCATATATTTCCTTAAAACACTAACAGGACAGTAATGCGAGTTCCCGTTGCACTGATATATACATATTTACCTTCTCTATAAACGTCTGTCTTACTTGGCAGCACAAAAATCCTTGCGAAATCCGCACATGAAAATCAATATGGCTAGGCAGAATATTGCTTAATTCGTTAGACCGAAAAAATCTGGCAAAAGCTAGTGAGCACAAAGCAGCTACCCTAAGATCCTTTAAGTTGGAATCAAATCTAATGATCAATGCAGTTTCTGCAAAGAAAACTCGGAAACTCTTTTGCACCTCTTTTGGGAGTGTCATTTCGTTAAATCCTTTTGGAATGAAATTGGTAACTGGATGAAAAACAGCTCTTGTTTTCTTAACGAAGAATTCTCCTTTTTGTCTTGCATTGGCCTCGTGAACGATACTACAAACCTGCTTTTTCATCATGCGCTTTTAATCGCTAGATATCACATCTATTTCTCCAAACAAAAAGGTCTTAACCCTTCATGGGAACTCTATTCTCGAACTTTTCTAAATTGTCTGGATTATGAAAGACGTTATGCCGTTAAAACTGGGATTTTAAGAAAATTTAATGCAAAGTGGGGAGCTTTTATCCGGGAAAATGATTTTTAGTCTTTTATTTCCTTTGTCGAGATGTAAGGAGAGCAGCTTTTTGCGCTAACTCTTTGGAGACTCTTTTGATGTTTTTAGACGGATAATCAGAAGTTCGTAATGCGTGTGGGTGTGTGTGCGTGTGCGTGAGTATGCAGGGACTACTTAAGTTATTTTGGCTACTCTATCTTATAGATTTGTATTGTTAAGTAATTACTGTATAGTAGCAATGTAATCATGTATTTATATGCTTTATATGCAAGTAATGTAAATCAGTGATGTAAATTAATTAATTAAAAAAGTAAAAAAAAAAAAAAAGGATCCTTTAAGTTGGATTCCTCCTTACAATAGACATCTACTATATCTTTAATAATCTATGAGGACAGAGGTTTCTTCTTCGTGACTGGTTTAGTTTTAACGCGGTTCGCCGACTCAATAATATTCTTGCAAAATTCACTATCTAAAGGGTTCCGATCTAGGTTAGGGACAAAAGAATAAAACCATTTCAGAGCGGCGTGTGCTTGGATCAAGGGCGAAACACTAGAAGCACAAGAATGATATATTTCGAATAAAAAAAGAGATAATTTGCTCAAAGGGAATGGCAATTGAATAGTTAGCATCTTACTCTTGCACCATTCCGAAAACTTTATTATAACCCGGAGGTAAGTTTTTGCTGTTGAATTAGATCGTGACTGTAACATCACCTTTAATATTTCCTGAAAGCTTAGAGATGATCGATGCGGACAGAAGAGGTTCCCAAACTCCGCTTGAACGCAAAACCTGAAAATTTTCAAATAGAATAACCCCTAAAAGTAACGAAGAGGAAAGGAGATGGATTCATGCAGTTCGAAACCCATGAAAACTACGATATGTGTACCGAAGGAGACACATTTTAATAGGATCGCGCTTCCCACGTACGCGTCACAACCAATTTATTCGAACGTTAAATACAGGTGCAGGCACCTACTAATCAGGCCATGCTTTCCACGTCACAACTAATTTCTTCGCGCGTGAAATACAGTTGCAGTCACAGTTTGAAACACTTGGCCAATGGGAGTGCAGAATGTAATATGATCGACATCAAGCTATAACGGCCGTAGCCACACTTCTAGCTGAACGCATGGGAAGATTATAGAACGCCGAACATTATTTGGAATTTATCCGCCAAAAATCGCTGTGTTGTGCCGGAGTGGAGTTGATGTGATAGTAAATTTATTTGGCCTTAAGGCTGTGGTGTTTTTATGGCGATTTGGACCCTTGCTTTGTGATGCGAGAGCAATTTGTGGGACGAAATCGCTGCGAGTCACCAGCCTTTCTTCTCTTTATGAGGGTAAATGGCAACTAACGCCATCGTAAAATTTCGAAAGCCACAAACCAAGCTAAAATGGACACAGTTTGCCCTCCGATTGCACAGAAAAGACGAGAACAACTGTACATAGAGGTAAGCGAAGTTTATTTCTACATTTACAGCTTATTCTAGCATCTATAACAAAAAGTCTATAAATCGTATACCGAGCTTGGGCTGCCTGTGGCATCAAAATCTTCTAGCATTTTTTTTGTCCAAAATAATTAATTACAATGCACTAACATCAAAACTTATACTTAGACGAGTATAAAATCATCTTCTTTTTTTGGTGGGGAACATTTTGAAAGAGAGCCAAATCTGGGAAGATTTGAAAGTCCAACCCGGCACGTGAAAAGGTAGGACATTCTCCTCAGCTATTTGAAGATCTCGAAGGTTTTTCCGGCCGATGAAGCAAACAAGATAACCCGATGATCAACCGACTGAACCCCTTCCCACGAACTTGCAACACAAAGCATATACCCAAAATGATAATTACTAATTTATTACAGCTACAAGATAAAATACAAGATAAAAATACTTAAAGTGGTACTACGACCAAAAAAAATTTTTGTTTTTCCTTTGGATTTCAAAACTATGTTAACTAAACACTAACTCACCCAAGTTTTAAGTTTTGATTTTATAAAGACACCTGTTTATTTTTGCTGGAATTTTCTTATTTATTGGTCCGCCATTACTAACTTTAAAATCTTGAGAGAGCTGGGTCGAGGAGAAAATGACGTCAAACACTCACTAGTTTAAGAATGCAATGCGTGTGTACGCGGCCTAATTAATATGCAGCACGGGAGTTTCGGGCTTTCAGACTTTTCAACCCGTGTTTTGCATATATAATAAATTGCGTTTACACGCTGAAATTTTAAGCTAGTGAGTAAATGACGTCATTTTCTCTAGATCCAACCCTCTGAGGTCTAATCGGCCAGTTTTGAACATAAGTAATGGCGGACCATGAAGTCCAAAACTTACACTCAAAATAAACAGCCTTTGGATAAAACTCAAAGCTCAACATTTTGCCAGTTAGGTGTTAAGCGAACATGCTTTCCAAATCTGAAGAAAAAAAGGAAATGATTTTTTGATCATAGTACCACTTTAAGGCAAATTTTAAACTTACTACAAGGATGAAACGTAATGTTCCCAAACTAATTCAGTTTCTAATAACCTTAATTAACAGTGCCGACAGACAATAACACTTTTAAATACCACACACTAAATATTTAAGTAAAGTAAACAAACAGTTCAGTTCTTTTACAAACCAACATTTCACTGAGTCCGTCGAGAAACGAGCAGTCCAGTTCTTCAACAAACCAACAGCAATATCCACGACAAGTTCTTTCCCACCTCGGCGCTTTCTTCTTCTCTTCTTCACGCTTTTCTGTTCCCGCGTCACTTTCTTCGAATTATCTCTTCTTGTTGCTTATCCCTAGCTCCTTTAATTCTTTGAAGGGTTTCCTCTCTCTCTCCGTCACTGACAAAGGGGTTTTGTCATTGATGGTTTCCCGGCAGCTCCAGCTAATGGCTCTTAGCAATGTTCTCGGTACTTTTTCCTTTTGCCCTCAGGCCTTCATTCTCCAACTCCCTGCTTGTGAGTTTCCTACACGTCAACAACCACCTCAACCAACGGTTTGCCCTGGTATATATAACCTGGGCCAACGCCCTGTCACCTATCCTTAGTTTACAAATTAACACTTCACATGCCTTCCATTTTTTAAGAACCCGTATTACAATTAGATTCTCTATAGCAATGAATATGACGTTGATTACAAGATATCAGGTGTTGATACTATGCTAAATAATCAACAACTGTGAACTACAGTTTGACAACTATGACATGCAACGATTTAAATATAAATAGAAGAAAAATACTTATATACAGTAAGGGAAATTTCGTGGCTCTCTTCTGCTCAGTGGTGGTAAAAAGGCAAGACAAATTTTCACAATCCAAGTAGTATAATAATGAGTCACAGCCGCAGAAATTATGTACATATCATTACGTAAGGAACGACACATCAAAGCCATGAGAATCTCGTAAAAAAAACCCTGTCATATTTATATTATTGAGTCAACTATAGTAATTTTTTTTTCTATCAAAGTCCACTGCGCAAACCCACAATTACACCTGTCTCGATTAATACATTATTCACAATTGCAAGATTTCACTCTGACCAATGACAGTGCTTGTTGATGCTCTGTCTATGATGGTTCACTGGTGTTTCAGATGGAATGATCAACGATTTTAAGCAGCCCATTCCTGATCACCGCTTAATTTTCAATTTGACGAGTGCTCTACGGTTCGAATTTGGCAATTTCGTCGCTTTCCTTGTTGTAAAAATTCAAGAACCGCTATGGCCGAGAAACGCCGACAAGATTCAAGAAGATCACACGCTTCCTGTAACATCTCTAAAACGGCTTTAGAAGACACTTCTTCTAAGCAGCCAAAGAACGGCGGGGATGTTGAGAAAAGCCGTTTGCAGTTAAATATGGAAAAAGCTACCTCATCTTCTTCTGATTTCACGGATGGTCTTTCTTCGAAAGGTAACAATTCTTATCGATATATTTCCGTTCCCACTGATTCTCCTTTGATGTAATCTTGCAGCAGAAGAAGGTTTTAAACCGTAAGTGTTTACTTTGACGCTGAAATTTCACCTGTTAAGTCATTGAGTTGTTCGTATTGACAACAACCGTTTTCTTGTCACCTCATAATACTGAAAGCTTGGCGTAGAAGTAATTCCTTTCTAGGATAAATAAACGTTTTGCCAGCGGAATAACAAAAAAAAAACAACAATATTTATTTTTCAGCAAGTTCAATATATTTGAGAAAGTTGAATTCAGATGCTGCAAACAATAGCTTACCGTGTCAATATTGCTTGAATTTCTATTTAAATACCTGCAGAAGGTATGACCCTTAAGCGTACGTGATCCGTGATCCCACAAGATATTGATATCAGCGCGCCACAGTAAATTACTTAATTCTGTATTCCATTTATTTCGCTCAGCATTTCCGTTTTGTTTTTGCAAATCAAACAAATGCGATGATGATAAATTATAAAGAGCAGTGAACAACAGACGATATGTAAAACAACGAGAAATTTTGAATCGTACAAATTCATATCCATACCGAATAAAAAACTGAAATATCGATATGCAACTGCAAAAAGAGACTCAAGCGAGGAGAAAATGCGTCGATTTAAAAGACAGCCGTTTTTGGATTCCCTTCCGCTAGGTATACAAGCGAAGATTTCAGATGACATCTTTCCTTTGCATTGAACCACACCTCAAATATACAAGTCGGCATAAAAACACCTTGCATTTGTCTTTCTTTAATTTACGCGGCCTTATAAATCATGGCGGATATTCTAAATTTGTACTAAAACAGGGATACAGACCGTATTGGATGTACTACTTCAAAAAGGAGTGCGAGGGTTTCATCAGGTTTCCGAAACGCGAGAAAACAGTTTCATTGTTTCCGAGCGTTCGGAAACCTGATCAAACCCTTAGCACGAGGTTTTTGAAATTACTTCAATCTCCAACAAAGGAAATTGTAATTTAAATCTCTTTTTTTCAAGTCAAATAGTTTTTGTACAGCTCATGGTTGCTCAGAAGCATATGAGAGCCGTGAGCAAGCTCTCGTTTCCGTTAATTGATATCAAAACACGTGTGTTTGAAATGTTGAGTTCAAACCACATGTGTTTGAAATTCATTTAAAGAATCAACAAGTAGTGTTTCATTGGGTTTCAAACTCATCCGCGTGACCAGAATGGGGTGATTCAATTGGCTTATTAAGGGCCCACAGACGGATTTTTCGAGCGTTGCTAAGGAAGTGAAATGTTACTTCCGGTAACTGACGTCATCATATCGTGAGCTGACAAGAAAACCCACTCACAAGCAAAAGTCACCGCACAAACTGTTGTTTCCATCGAAGGTTTTTCCTCGCCCTTCCTCGCGCTCGTTCGCAGATCAACTGCGCATGCGTAAACGAACTAACCTCCGGTTTGAGAAAAAA
>NC_090894.1:29159937-29167437 GCF_036669925.1 Montipora capricornis
CCCCAGATTACAATAACGTGAATTTATATTTTGAGATGAAGTTCTCGTTGCCGTCGCTTAAGAAAGGACGACGTCGCAAATTTCCCTTTCGTATACGGTCGTTGCTATTTCTCAGAACGGTCGTTGCCATTTGAAACGGTCGATGCCATTTATAACGGTCGACTACACACTTCACTTCAAAGAAAATTAAAAGAAACAAACTAAGAAAAAATATTAACAAAAATTAAGACAAAAAAGGAAAAAAAAAACATTTATAAAAGAAAAACTGGAGGAAAAATAGAGTCCGAAAATTTCAAGACTCGAACTCGGGCTCTTAGCCCTCACCCTAAACAGAACCCTAACCCTAACCCGAACCCTAACTCATATGACCAGAGAGACACAACTCCCAGTAACCGCAACCTTTTGAGTTCTTAGACCTAACGAGTGTAATTCAGAGCTAAAAAATGGCATCGACCGTTTCAAATGGTAACGACCGTTCTGAGAAATGGCAACGACCGTTCACGAAAGGGAAATAAGCGACGACGACGTCGCCTACGAGAACGCAACAAAACAATAGCTCTGCACGGCCCTGTAGGTGCGTTTTACAGTTTGATCACTTCTTTGCCGTTCTCGTCTTAACAACGACGTGAAATGATCACATTTTGAGGTCATGTGGAGGACGAGAGCAGCTGACGATGACTTTTCAATTTTCTCTCTAAATATCCACACAGTCCTCACCAATTTTATTCTTGGAATGTGCACTCACACTTTCCATGCCGAAGGACTTGGACTCATCGTAAAATTATTACAGTGACGGGAAATAATGCTTTTAGACAAAGTTCTCATAGCAAGGGCTTAAGGTCCTTATTCTTTAATGTGAAGTGCTCTCGTGTACGGAGAGCCTAAGGCCTGGTGATTTGGCTGAATTTTTCAACTCACCATTTTTCCCAGATGCACTACTTATGACAACAATTTGTCCTGTCTTCTTGTGCACCATGTGAGGTAGGACTGCCTTGGTTAACGAGATTGTTCCTAGCACATTGACATCCATAACGTACTGAACAACATCAAGGTTAGTCTTTATAGCTGAACCAAACTGTGCAACGCCTGCATTATTTACAAGAAAGTCTATCTGTAAAATTTAAGATAGGAGAAAACAATGGAAAGTTGTTACCACGTACATGTATCTACCCATAAAGTTTCTTGCTCTATAATTATAACTTTATATCAATCACTCTTACAACTACAAGGGTTAACAGAGCCAGGTATAATTATGATTAATATTTATAATGTACATAATAGTACTGACAGCTGTTGAAAAGCATCAGCTGTTTCACTCAGAGAAGGCAGCTCTTTAATAATCTTTCACGAATTGAAGAAATTAATATTAAAGAGAGCTTCTCTGAAACCTCTAAGATTAAAATTCATTTTGGCTAAGACATTTACATCTACAGTTGATTACTCTACTCAAACAAGCCACCAACTTTGAATTTTATTGAAAGCCATGGGCTTAAGTGTAGCAACTCTTATTCCAGCCAGCCAGTGTAGGGGAAGCTATGCACATAGATATCTATACTCATCTTCTGAAGAAGGGCTCACCAAAAATACTGTTGACCAACTGTCAGTTGTCTGTTGGGCAACAGATGACTCACTGTTGGCCGACAGTTGGCTGTTTGTCGGCCAACACTCGATTGTTTGTTGGCTGACAAACGACCAACTTTCCTCAAAGAGAGAGGAATCGCTCTGAAAACCCACTGGAATCGCACTTAAATGCCCAAAGTATGCAACAAAAACACTGATATTGGTATATCAAGAAGACAACTTGAAGGTAAGGCATTCTTGTTTCATTCATGTTTTTTTTTTCCCTACTCCTAAACACATTCGCAAAATAATTTCTATACAAACCCTTATAATAAATTTAAACTGATGGTGACACTCAAATTACAATGTTAGCTTGGGATCCCTGTGAATTTTATCCTGAAAATTTTATTGCATTGCTGCTAAACAAAATTCTGTCCAAAATAGGAAGAACTACATGTGCCAAATGAAACAGATTCCAATATTTGCATGCAACTTGTGGAATTAACTTCGATGCCACGTGATCACCCACATCTGAACGGGACTTCTAAAAGCAACTACAACAACTAAATTGCTGCCCAACGAGTTTTGAAGGGATGATATTTTTTCAATGGTGGTTCGGAAAAAATTCGAGTGCTGCTTCACAGGAGTCGAACCTATGACCTCCCGAACAATAGTTCGGGTGCTTTACCGTGAAGAAGTTGCATTAATTTGAAACTCGTGAGAGTAAACTAAATTAAAAGCTCATTAATTCATTAATAATGTGTCTAACAGTCTAACATCGACAAAAGCTTAAACCAGATACATACATACATACATACATACTTTATTTGATAGGTAGGTTAAAAAGGGGCAGCCAAAGGGCTGATGTGGACTTAAAACACTCCTCATTATAATTCTTTATAGCAACGGTCATTCCGGCACATGCAGCTTTCTGTTTTGCAACATCACATGATGTACATGTATATTAATGTGTCTTTTCACTGTGGACAAGTCAGGCGTTCTGATATTACGCGATGGTGAGATTTTAACCTGCGATCAGGCTCTATTTTAGTTTCGCGTGATACGTAATGTGGAGTTGGCGAAACGAAAAATAGAGCCTGACCAAATTCTTCTTCGAAATTCCTTCCGCCCACTTTTTTTGATTGATTGACATGTTCTTCATCGGCCAATCAAATTTACTTCCATTACCCCAATACACGCGTGGACGGCAGATTCACGCTATTTTGTTTTGACCAGAGTTAATTGCTGTGGGAGAAATATTATAAACGAATTCGAAAGTTACCGTTGGCTTTAATTTGAGAAAAACACATTTAAAGCATGGGGAATGTTTTCGACGACTATATTGCGGCAAAAGCCGGTGAATATGCAATCTACATCTTAATTTGTAATTGAGATAATCTAGCATTTTGTCGTTGGACGGTTTGGAAATACATTATTCCTTTAACGTGTTTGCCCATGAAGGTTTCTTTGGTGATTTTTTCGGGTAATATCTTCAGTTGCAGTGTATTTCTAGAATTGCGCGCAGTAAAATCATAAGTTTAGCTGTTAATTTTTTGATGGAGTACGAACAGTATAAAGTAAGATGGACTCGCAAAGTTTCTTTTATTGTTGTACAATTGATCTCTCTGGAAACATGCCATTTTAGTTTCTGGAGTGCGAGTTTTAAGTTAAATCAACTGGAAATATTATGAAGTGTGCAAACAAAACGTGTCATGTACAGTAAATAAATAAAGCCGTTTGATACACAGATATTCAAAACATGCATTCGTGTAACTTGCGACTTTATCAGCATCTCCTCCTGTTGATATATATGTCCCCTGTCTCATCCAGGAAACCAATATGCATCAGCTTTCATAGCCATTTGAAAGAACCAGCTATTTAGCTTTCAAAACATCAGGGAAGTTTGTGCCAAAGTACTTTCAACCCCATGGCCACAGAGCTCGACAACGGAATCGCTAATTTCACTCGTTCCAGAGATTCAAACCCGATTCTGGACAAGTTATGAGATGTTTCAGATGGCATATCTCCATTTATACAAAATAAAATCAAGTTGCACCGTCCACGGCATTGTAAGAACAAAAGGGAGCAAATTTTCTCGTACGCTTATGGCGGATTAGTCTCGAGGACTTCGCGAGAACTCCGCGTAATCACCATGGCATTTTCACTTCCGGCGTTTCAACAGCCAATCAGATCACGAGTTCCGGAATTCTTGAGAGACTTTTGGTCAGGCCCAATTTTAGCGAGCGACGACATAAGAGAACATATGAGCGAAGCTAAAAATGGGCCTGATCGCAGGTTAGTGAGATTTCGCACAATCGACCTCGCATCCGATCGCACAATTCACGAAAAATCGCATAATTCACAAGAGAACGCACACAATTCGTAAAATAAAACATAAATCAACAAGTTTCTTAGGAGTTCCTGAATAAATACGCCATTTTTAAGATGATTTACCTTGGAAAACGGCTAAAAAGCCTAATTTGTTAGCTTCAATTTTGTAATTATTCGAAGTTCAAGGCGTTATTTTGCATGTGGGGGGCCTGGTACAAGTCTCATTCTTAAAGAGTGGCCATTTGGTGTAACACAAACACGCCCTTTGTTCAGATTAGCAAACCTGTTCAGAAATATAATACTGCACACAAAAACAAAGTGTAGCTAGTCGTAGCATACAGGAATATTAATAATTATTGATCATTCATTTGGCATGTTAGCTGTACGTGTCCTTTCAACTTTTAACGTGGTGCACCAATAGTGCAGAAGACCTCATTTTTTTTTTACTTGTCCCAACTAATGTCAATCAAGATTCATAATTACTGTTCCCTTATGTTCAAAATGTCTTTAGGGCAGTAAAAACGTGTTTTTTTTTATCCTGAAAGCTTGAAAAACAAGCTTAAAATTGCTCAGAAAAAAATCGCATAATTTACAATATTTATCGCATAATTGGCCTTTCTAATCGCATAATCTGCCCTGCAAATTTTGCACAATTTGCATTTTTCATCGCACCCTATCAGAAGGCCTGACAAGTAAAATAGTCTAGCGTTAGACAGAGTAAAATCTATGAGAGGGATAGGGATTCAAATGTTTGCATGCCATAAACCAACCGTCATGGCAGCACATGCAGCGCAGCCCTCTGTTTTGGAACGTCACATGATGCATATCAAATAAATGTGTCTTTTCATTATGGAAAAGTAAAATCGTCTAGCGCTAGACAGAGTAAAAGCTGTAAGAGGGAAGGGGTTTAAATAGTATATTAAGCCTTGCAAACTAATCAAACCAAGTCTGTAAGACATTATGTTATGTAAATTTGAGGTTGGATTGACAAACATTTGCCTCACAACAATCGAGAACAGATTTATTTATTTATCGTTGCCACACTACACGCATTACAAGAATACATTATAAGCTTACAAGATAAAAAGAAAAAGTGGCAGGGAATCCTAAATGAACCCACAGGGCTTATATGAACTTAGGTTTCCTCACCAAGAACAAGGGGGTCAGTTATTGTTATAACAAAAAAGCAAGAGGCAGGAGGTCGAAAGCCAATTTTATGTTAAAGTAATAAATCATTTATATATTATAAACATTACTTTTCTTTTTTGAATGACTTCGTAAGAAGACACAAAAAAACTTAAGGAATGACTGTTGATATCTTTCCTTTAATAGATAATTATAATATTATTCAATGTTATTACTCTTTCCTTAGACTTTCATTACTGTTTCCTACCTGACCAAAGTGTTGAATGACATTTTCTGCACAATCTCTGTGGGATGAGAAGTCTGCAACATCCAGGGGAAGAACAAGATAATTTTCCTCAAAGGGCAACGGAAATATTCTACTAGCTAATTCTGAAAAAACAAATTTCACAACAACAGGGATTTAAAACATTTGCATCAAAGTAACCACTGAAACACTTATAAGGCTGCAATTCTGGTATTGCTGTCACATTTCACAACTGACCCTTAATTAATAAAAGGGGTTACAAGGTTGAGCACCAGGCTGCCATGTGGGAGGTTGTATTAAAGTTCGACTCCGGCTGGATCAACATTCAGGGTCTTTAAATAACCGAGGAGAAATTGCTGCCTTTGTAATTACATCCACAAATGGTTAGACGTTCAATTCTTCTCGGATAAGGACTATAAACCGTAGGCCCCCGTCCATGTTCATTAGTTCCCTGTGGGACGTTAAAGAACCCACACACTATTAAAAAAAAGTAGGGGATGAAGTTCCTGGTGTTGTGGCTGTCCTCTGTAAGTATATGGGTGGGTAGGTATAGCAGGTTCACATCAGCTGCCAAAACGTCAACCTGCTCAAAGACAAACACATAACTAACAAACAAAAAAGCAAACGATCTACATGTAGTTGCTGCAAATATTCATGATCTCAAACAGTTTCTAAATTTCAAATATCTGGGTTGCCATATACAAAATTAGACACTAACAGCAAAGTTAAGGTGAAACATGGTAAACTTAGTCTAGTTCCCTAGTTTTCTTTACAAATTGGCTTGTGTTCCCTTGTTCCCCAAATTATTTTCAAACTTGTTCCCAGCCACGGTGTGTACTCTTTTAAGCTCTTCAAATTTCATGGCTTTCCATGGCCTTCTCTTACGTTTACCTGTCGCGTAAGAAAATTTTCAAAACTATTTGTAACCCAAATTTAGGATATTTTCTGACATAAATTAGTTCAACTTTGAATAAGTTAATGACCTCTGTCTTCCAAACTTCCAATTGTTTGATAGAAACTTGTCTTTAGTAAATTTTAACCATACTTTGACAACTGCAAGGATTTATAAATAATATAATTATAATTTTTAACATGGTAAAGTCTGCTATGAGCCTAGAAGGCCCATCAGGCCGGCACTTACCGGTATCTCCGGTTTCTGTAGCATGGAGCCACTAGGAGTATTTCTACTCCCCCCTGGATGGGATGTCAGTAAATCGCAAGGTTACACCCAGCATTAAATTTGTCGGTACCCATTTATACACCTGGGTGGAAAGAACCGTAAATGTAAAGTGTCTTGCCCAAGAACACAACCCAATGTCCCCGGCCAGAGCCCGAACCCGGACCACTCTATTCAGAGTCGAGCACACTTACTGTACCATGAGGCCACCACGCCTCCCACATGCCCAACCAGAAAATTTCATGACTTTCCAGGCATGGAAAATAAGTTCTTAAATTCCATAACTTTCCAGGTTAAATCCCATAACTTTCCAGGTTTTCCATGACCTGTACAAACCCTGCCAGCTTTTTGATCCCTAAAAGGGTTAAATAAATTGTTTTTGTTTCCCTATTTCCCAGTTCAAATTAGCCATGTTTCCTTGTTCAAGCAAATATGGTTTAGTATTACAAAGTGTCCCAAGCTTTCTCTATAATCTTTTCCTAAAGTGACTGCAGACTGTGGTGGCAGAACTTTGTAAATCCCGAAAGGTGAACAGGAACATTGTATTCTAGAATCTAGAATTTTTTTTCTGTTTTTACTTCACAGTTTTCTATGGCTAAATTGGGGGAGAGGGGTAAACAATTATACTTATTTGACGTCGACGGAGGCAGTGCGGCTCTTGCCTTGAGATCTGGAGATCCTGTTCTGGCCACTCGTTGAATTTGATCTTGGCTAGTACCTGGTTCATCACCTCATCAACTGTAAATAGCCAACTGGGTTGTCTTTGGCCAGTTGGGATTCTTAACAGCTATTGTTGTTGTTCTGGTTTGTCATTTCGTTGCAGCCGAAAAGCCACTGTCGGGAGTGGTCAATTATTTCAGCATCTGAACAATCGATGGAAATCGATAGTCGGAAAATCAATCGATCAATCCATGGCAATCACTTATGGTTAATAAATTGGCATTGATTGCCATCGGCCAGTCAAAGACCAATCAATAATCACACAAGAGTAGTGACAAACTCCATCGAGTGTCATCAATTTGCATTCCTATTGGTAATCGAT